>NC_057796.1:65177621-65477621 GCF_018294505.1 Triticum aestivum
AAAGGGAAAAATAAAATGCGTTTTCTGTTTTTTTTTCTTTCGCGAGAGTCACGGTTTTGCTTCCGCGAGAGACACGATTGTGCTTTCGCGAGAGTCACGGCCGTGCCTCTCGGAAAGGAAAAAAATACGTGTTTTCTGTTTTTTCTTCTTTCGCGAGAGTCACGGTTTTGCTTTCGCGAGAGGCACGGTTGTGCTTTCGCGAGAGTCACGGCCGTGCCTCTCGGAAACGAAAAAAAACGCGTTTTCTGTTTTTTCCCTTCCACGAGAGTCACGGTTTTGCTTCCACGAGAGGCACGGTTGTGATTTCGCGAGAGGCACGGGTGTGCCTCTTTTGGAAAGGGGAAAAAACCGTGCTCCCGGTTCGGTTTTTTCGCCCGGTTTTTTGGTTCGGTTTTTTCATAACCAAAAAAAAAATCAAAACCTATCAACATGGGATCTAGTTTTGAAGATCTCGACGCGAGGAATCCAATGGTGAAAACGGTTCGAGATTTGGACACACGGTTTAAGAGATAAAACATTTTGAATAAACGGATGTACGAAAAAAGGGAAAACTCTCAGGTTGCGACAAGTGGCGCGCTGCATGTGCGCCACTTGTCGCGACCTGGAAAAGTGAAGTGTTCTTTGCAACGAGTACTCCTTAATTAGTGATTTTGTGTAACGTATGCCAAAAAGACTAATAGATACATGAAAATTGGCCAACTTTCGTTTTGTTGGGCTGGGATTTTCTTTTGCAAAGCTTGCAAATCATATTATTTTTTATTTATTTACAAATCCGTTGCGGATATGTATAAGTTTGCATAGGGTTTTTTGATTTTTATGACACTTGAAAAATATCATTTTCATTATGTTTTGAAATAACAGGCTACATGAAGCCCATCGCACACAAGTCCTCAGTCCCTTCACAAGGACTAACTAGGATTCTGGAGGCTTGATCATGTGCCAAATGCTTTTACTGCTGAAGCTGCAGCCCTTTCTCAGGTAGGGATGGCAGTTTTGTCCATGGGTGTGGGTACCCGCGGGTACCCTACCCGAAAACAATGGGTATGGGCAAGACTTGGAGAGATTTTGTACCCACGGGTAATGGGTATCCATACCCGGCAAAATATCGGGGTAGGGTACGGGTATGAAATTATGCCCATGGGTAACCCAATGGATACCCATGAAAAGTGAATAAATGAAAATATTTCCTATGACATGTGGGGTCAACATCCAACTCCTACGGCCCACTCCAAGTATCCTATTCCTTAAATCGACCAAAGCTTATAGGCCCGTAATCGCCTGCTCGTCACTCCTCCAACCTCCTATTTGACTTCAAAAATATGAATCTTGACTCTTCGCTACCAGGCTCATGTCCAACTCTCGATCCAGCGATCCCCCACTCTCATCACCACCTCCCACGACGTCGGGCTTCCACCAACCGCCACTCATACTCCCTTGGTGCCTCCAAGAGCCCACCCACCGGAGGAGACCGTGTCAGTGCTATATTGCTCACCCATCATCACTTGAATTTTAAACTCATCTCTCCACATTTTAAAACTTTAAATGCTATATATTGTACCCCCTGGATACCCATTGGGTATAGGATACCCGATGTGTATGAGCATGGGTGCCAATTTATGCCGATGGGTATTGGCATGGGTGGATATAGAAAGTTTCTGTGGGTATGGATTTGGGTAGAAGGATGTTGTACCCGCCCATACCCTACCCATTGCCATCCCTATTCTCAGGGACTAAAACTTGCTACTAGTGTTGGCTGCAACTCCATTCGGATACACACCGACTGCATGAATTTAGTTGATGCTCTCCAGCAAAATACGGGACACTACTAAAGTTCTGGAGGATTGCTGGTTATTGTTACTTAATTTCGGGAAGGTCATTTTAGAGCATTGTAAGAGCAACTTCAACGGGGCGACCTATTTCGTCCGCCCATGTCCGTTTGGATCAGCGCGGACAGAAATACCGGCTCAACAAGCCGACCCATTTCCGGCCCAAAATTGCGCCTGAAATACGTCGGCGCGGACGCGCACGCGTTTCCTCGGTGTCCGCCGCGGTCCCACTTGGCGGCCACCCAACTACCGCCCGTCGTCTTATTTATGACGACCACCGACACCGGACCCACAAGTCAGCAAGTGGAAGCGTCCTTTTTTAACCCACACGTGCGGTGGGGGGACGGCCTCATCCACTCCCGTCCACATCTCGCCCCGCCACCCCATTCATGCTTCCTCGCCGGCGACAGCCCAAACCCTAACAATGGGCCTCTTCGGCAGCAGCTCCGGCAGCTGCAAGGGCAAGCTGACCCCCGGCGCCTCATCCTCCCGTGCTCCTCCTCCCCGTCCGCCTCCGCCGCCGGTGCGTAACCGGTCATGTCGGCGGCGTCTGCACATCCCGGTGCACCAAGCGCGGTGGCACTGGGAGTACAGGCAGCCGCTGCCTTACCCCGACGCGACGCTGCCGCACCACTGGCACCTCGATCCGCAACGGATCCCGTTGCCGGCGGTTCCGCGGACACAGCGCGCGCACGACAAGGTGCGCAGGCGCCGGGCGCAGCTCACGCCGGTGCAGCGGCAGATGCCCGAGTACGCCACCGACTCTCCCAACTGGGAGGCCTAGTTTGCCCTCGAACACGAGGAGCAACGGTGGCTAGGCGTCGACGCCAACCCGCAGTTTCCACTGCCGCCCCCGCAGGTAGAGCCGGAGGAAATGGAGGTGGAGGCGAAGTACCAAGCCGCCCTCGAGGAGGCCCTGCAGCACGCGCTAGAGGCTAGCCGGCTCGAGGAGGACGTGCATTGGGACGGGCTGGAGCAAGCCCTTACCTTGTCGGCGGCAGGCTGTGTCCACGCCCCGCTCTTCGACCCGCCTCCGCTGCACATCGTCGAGCCCAAGCCGGATCCAGAGCCGACGCGGAAGCGCTTGCCGCCTCCACCCACTTGGTCGGAGGAGGCCTACACGTGGACCGGCGAGTAGCGCGAGTGGGTGAGCGCGCCTCCGGTCCACTACGCCGCGACGCCGGAGGAGGAGGCGGCCCACCTTGAGCGTTGGAAGGCGCACTGGCTCGCCCAGGAGGAGGCCGACGGCGAGCGGCAGATGCCCTGGGAGCAGCAGCTGCGCCGCGACGCGGAGGCACTGTGGCTTGAGGAGGAGGAGAAGGAGCGCACCCGGCGAGCCGCAATGCTGGCGCCCCAGCAGACGCCGGAGAGGCTGCCCTTGCAGCGTACCAGCGGCGTTCGAGTGGGCTGGCCCGGCTCCCGCCTTCATCGACCTCACTGGCGGTGATGGCGACATCAAGGGCAAGGGCAAGGTGGACGACATCTAGGGCGCCGTGCGGGCTCAGACTTTTTTTATGTTTTTAATTAATGTTTAATTAGGTTTAAGTGGACTTTGGCCGGCGGTTGACCGGCCACTTTAATGTTTAATTATGTTTATTTCTGCGACCTGTTTTTTTCTTACGCCGGCAGATTTGGGTCCGCCTCCCGTTGGGCGGTCTCAAACGGACGAAAAGCCGACAAAACCCGCGTCTATTTGGGTCGCCGCGTTGGCGTTGCTCTAATCATGAATCTAATATGGTAGCTCATGTGCTAGCGCAAAATGGACATGTAGATCCACCGAATCTGCGATTGGACTCACCTCCCGCATTTATTTTTGAACTATTAGCAGATGATGTAAGTGTTGTTTTGATGGTCTTTTCCTTAAAAAAAGATTCTGAAGGCAACCTATGCCGTGAGTTCGATTTTGCTATAAAGTATAAAGAAAAAGGATTTTGCTATAAATACAACGTCTGATTTCTGTGCATGAAATCTTTTTCTTTTCATGCTTGCGACAACTTTACTTGTCATCCTACACGTCAGACTTGGCACTCTTAGAGCAACCGGCCGGCCCACAAAACGCGCTTGCAGTTCGCGAAAAAACGGCTTCGCGGGCCGGCGCGGACGGCCGCAGATGCAGACCCTACATAACGGACCCGTAAAAAATGATATTCATGAAATATGCTTTTTTACGAGTCGGCTTTGCGGGGTCTGATCTGGCGCAGCTCCTCCCGGCCCGGAAAACCTTAATTTGATCCAACATAATGCATTTCTTTACTTTTTCAACAACATTGGATACATAAGACATCACCAAATCTTTGCTAGAATAGCAAGATCAAAGAAAACAAGAACCACAAGTATGCATTTTAGATGATTTCCAACTTCCATAATTGCTCCCACTCGTTGGACTAATATTTTCTCCATGCATTCATTGTTGATCTGCGGATTCTTGATTTTGCATTCTTCTTTCTTCGTCGTTGGTTCGAAAGAAGTTGACGTTGCTTCCCCTCTAGTTGCACATGCAGCCGCATTATTACCTTCGATTCTTCTAAGGAGCGCGTCAACGTCTATTAAGTTTCTTCCTATCAATAAATTAATGTATTCGCCTTCCCAAAATCAAAATGAGCATCCATCTTCCTACACACATGATGATGTTGACATGAGCTACCGCAAGTTGACCAAAGAATGAGCTATCAAAATGAGCTACCGCAAGTGCACATACCCCGTCGTTTTCGCATTTGAAGAACACCCATCCAGGGTGCTTCGGCATGCCCGAAGTTAGCCGCAGCACTGTCCGCGTGCAGTCGTCGCCCTGTATGAGCGGCATCGGTGAGCCACAGAGCCGCTGCGCGAGCGCCGAGCCCGGTGGACGGCCGGACGAATCCATGCCCGCAAACCGTCGGCGACGGCGAGAGGACGAACCCGTACCTTCATGCGGCGATGCGACCTTGCCGGGACTGCGGGAGATGCTCCCTGACCATTCCATCGCTTGGCGCAGCTACCGGTGGCCGGAAAAGTCAAATATGGCGGCCCGCGGTGAAGGGCGCGCAGATCCGCAACTTTTCCGGCCCGCCAACGCAGGAGGGGGGAGAGGGGAGGCCTCGTGCGTGTGGCGGCCTTTCGGCGTGCTCCCGCCGGCTGCTTTCGCCGGAATCTTGGGCGGCGGCCCGGCGGCGGGGCGAGGGGAGAGGGGAGGTGGTTGGTGGGGAAAGCTCGGGCTGAAATGCCCCCCCCCCACCAACCGCTTCCGTTTATATGCAGGGCACCGCAGCGGCGAGGGAGAAACCCGCGTATTTGCGGGTTGGGGCCGAGATTTTGCCGCCCCTCAAATTTTTTTGCGGGCCGGCCGCCTTTGTGGGGTCTGTTCGGGCGGGGTTTTCCGCGCGGACCCGCATTTTGACGGTTATTTTGCGGATTGAGGCCAGATGCGTGGTCTGCTAGAGTTGCTCTTAACAGGAAAACCCTATTTGCCGCTCGACCCGGCTAATTGTCGGGGCTACGCGTAGGCGTTCAAGCGATCGTTCCGAGTGGGCTATCCCGTTATGCGTTTTTAGGATTCTCGGTTTTCGGAACCTTCTAGGAGGTTCCAACCATTTTGTTTTGATTTTGTGAACCTTCTAGTAGGTTCCTGAACATTTTTTCCTCTTCCTGTTTCTTTTTCGTTTTTCATTTTTTCCTTTTTTTCCCTTTTTCGTTTTTCTTTTCTTTTCTTTTCTTTTCTTTTTTCCTTTTCAAGTTTACTTTTCCTTTTCAACAAATATACAGACATTAGATAAATGTTCGAATAACATATAATCTGTTCATATATTGGAAAAATGTTCTTGTTTTCAACTTCTGTTCAACAATGGCAAAAAAGTTTAAAATTTGAAAAATTGTTCGTTTTTATATAGAAATGTTCAGAAATTCCAAATAGTTTATAACATCAAATTTTCAAAAATTATTTGCATTCTAATGTTTTGCTCAGAAATATGAAAAATGTTCAAGAATTTCAAAAAACGTTCCCCTTTCCAAATTTGCTGACACATTCAGAAAATGTTATTGTTTTTCAAACTTGTCATAAATTAAAATAATGCCAGTGTTTTGAAAAAAATGTTCGTGCTTTCAATTTTGTTACTCTTTTGTTAATAAAAATATTCGTATTTTCAGAAAATTGTTCACAATTTCAAAAAATGTTCTTGTTTTCAATTTCGTTCCTTCTTACATAGAAAGTTTGAGGTTTCCAAAAATGTTTGTGTTTTCAGAAGATGTTCCTCTTTTCAAACTTTGTTCACAAATTCAGAAAATATATTATTTTTCAATATCTATTCACAAATTCAAAAAAGTGCTTCTTAAATTTCAGAAAATATTTGCGCTTTGGAAAAGTATGTATTTTTGAAAAATGGTCGGTTTTTTAAATGCTTTTTCTCTTTTTCAAAAAAATATTCGTATATTCAAAAAATTGTTCACAAATTTGAAAAATGTTCTGGTTTTCATTTGATTTTTCCTTTATTAAAAATGTTTGAGATTCCAAAAATGCTCTAGTTTTGAAATTTTTCTGCACAAATTTGAAAGTGTTTGCTTTTTTTTGAAATATTCACAATTTGAAATAATTTTCTTGTTCTCAATATTGTTCCTTTTCTTATTCCCAAAAAATGTTCACTTTTTCACGCAATGTTCTAGTTTTTAAATTTTTTTGTTAAAAAATTGTAAAATGGTTGCGCTACAGAAAAATATTTATTTTTTTCATAAAGGATGTCACGTTTGAAATTAAAAGAAAGGTCTTTGTTGCGGCTTATAGTTCATATATGCAGGGCTACCCTTTTTGAAACTATAGTGGCTAGATAGTTGTTTGACTGGTGCGAGGTACCCCGTTCGATTCTTCACTCATACTTTAGTTCATTGTAGTTTTGCGAACTCATATTTTAAGTTTTTGCCGCTACTGTTGATTTCTTTAGGTTTACGCTGCCAATTTAGCATCAGAACTACTTGTCGTAGCGGTTAGCTCATCGCCAATAGGAAGAAGCGGGTTTGATTCCCAGCGCTGGCACTCCTTTTTCGTTTTCGTGATTTTTCACCTCGCGAACGTGGCACACCTGCAACCTGGGCCAGCTCAGGTGAGCTGTTCCTGTGCGAAATGCTGACCCCTTGCCGCAACGAGCGGCATATAGGAGGTCCTCTCTGAACAATCTAACGTTAGATTTCTAACCGAAATTGCTAATTAAGGAGCACTCTTTGCAAATGTCACTCCCACCTCCTCATCCTGCGATAAATGTTTTTTGTGAGGATTCATTTATTCAAAATGTTTTATCTCTTAAACCATGCGTCCAAATCTCGAACCGCTTTCACCGTTGGATTCCTCGCGTCGAGATCTTTGAAACGAGATCCCATGCTAATGTTTTGACAAAAAAAATCACAAAAAAACAGAACGAAACTAGACACAAAATCTGAACCGGGAGCACGTTTTTTCCCTTTCCGAAAGAGGCACGACTGTGCCTCTCGCGGAAGCAAATCCGTGCCTTCACGAGAAGTAAACCCGTGCCTCTCGCGGAAGAAAAAAAAGCGTGTTTTTTGTTTCGTTTACGAGAGGCACGATCGTGCCTCTCACGAAAGCAAATCCGCGTCTCCACGAGAAGTAAATCCGTGCCTCTCATGGAAGGAAATAAAAAAGGAAATCCGTGCCTCTTACGGAATTAAAAAAAGAAAACACCTTTCTTCTTATTTTTGAGAGGCACCGCGGAAGTAAATCTATGCCTCCCGTAAGTAATATAAAAAAAACATTTTTCTCATTTCCGAGAGGCACGGTGAAAGGATCGAGAAGAGGTGTCTAGCGCGCGCGGGGGGGGGGGGGGTGATTAGACCCCCAACAAGCAAAAGCAGCCGTTTTTAAGTTCTTCAAGCTGAGGTGGAGTTTTAGGACAAGTTTAAGCATTTACAATACATTTCAATCAAGCATGGTAAGAGTATATGAGCAGCGGAAAGTAAAGCATGCAAGTTGCAAGAAAGTAAAGAGATGGGATTGGAGTGTGCAAACGCAATTGGAGACACGGAGATTTTTGGCGTCGTTCCGATAGGTGGTGCTATCGTACATCCACGTCGGTGGAGACTTCAACCCACGAAGGGTAACGGTTGTGCGAGTCCATGGAGGGCTCCACCCACGAAGGGTCCACAAAGAAGCAACCTTGTCTATCCCACCATGGCCATCGCCCACGAAGGACTTGCCTCACTTGGGTAGATATTCATGAAGTAGGCGATCTCCTTGCCCTTACAAACTCCTTGGTTCAACTCCACAATCTTGACGGAGGCTCCCAAATGACACATAACCAATCTAGGAGACACCACTCTCCAAAAGGTAATAGATGGTGTGATGCTGATGAACTCCTTGCTCTTGTGTTTAAAATGATAGTCTCCCCAACACTCAACTTTCTCTCACAGATTTGGCTATGGTGAAAAGATGATTTGAGTGGAAAGCAACTTGGGGAAGGCTGGGATGAAGATTCTTGTGGTTGGATTAGAATGTCTTGGTCTCAACATATGAGTACGTGGTTCTCTCTCAGAAAATGAGTAGTGGAAGTGTAGGCACGTTCTGATGATTCTCTCTTGAATAGAGAAGGGGGTGGAGGGGTATATATAACCTCCACACAAAATCTAACCGTTACACACAAAAGAGCCAACTCGGTGAGACCGAATAGATGAACTCAGTGAGACCGATTCAGTTCAAAATGTGAATGTTAGGATTCTCGGTGGGACCGACATGATCAACTCGGTGGGACCGAAGTGCTAGGGTTAAGGGGAAACCTTATCTCGGTTTGACCGATTACATGAACTCGGTGAGACCGATTCCAGTAATAGGCAAACAGAGAGTTGGTCAGGCAAACTCAATGGGACCGATTGCAAATTTCGGTGAGACCGAAATAACTGCAATAGGCAACAGAGAGTTTGCAAGGCCATCTCGGTGAGACCGAATTGATTAGGGTTTCTGGCAGTGGCTATGTCAAAGGAACTCGGTGGCGCCGGATAGATCAAATCGGTGGGGACGAGTTTGACTTTAGGTTTTGGGCATATTTGGAATTGGGAAAGTGGTTCAGGGCTTTGGAGCATATCACTAAGCACTTTGAGCAAGTAGATCATTGATACGTCTCCAACGTATCTATAATTTATGAAGTATTCATACTGTTATATTATCATTCTTGGATGTTTTATAATCATTTTATAGCAACTTTATATCATTTTTTGGGACTAAGCTATTGACCCAGTGCCCAGTGCCAGTTGCTGTTTTATGCTTGTTTTTTACATCGCAGGAAATCAATATCAAATGGAGTGCAAACACCGCGAAACTTTTTGTGGATTTTTTATGGGCCAGAAGACTCCCGATGGACCAGAGCAGCACCTCGGGGGTGCCCCGAGGGGGCACAACCCACCTGGGCGCGCCTAGGGACCCAGGCGCGCCCTGGTGGGTTGTGCCCACCTTGGTGGCCTCCCGCACCCCCTCTTTGCACTATAAATTCCCAAATATTCTGAAACTCTTCGGGGTTAACCTAGATCAGAAGTTCCACCGCCGCAAGGCTCTGTAGCCACCGAAAACCAATCCAGACCCCGTTCCGGCACCCTGCCGGAGGGGGGAATCATCTCCAGTGGCCATCTTCATCATCCCGGCAGCCACCACTATGAGGAGGGAGTAGACCACCCTCGGGGCTGAGGGTTTGTACCAGTAGCTATGTGTTTAATCTCTCTCTCTCTCTCTCTCTCTCTCTCTCGTGTTCTTGAGATGTCACAGTCTTGATGTATCGCGGGCTTTGTTAATATAGTCGGTTCATATGGTGTTTTCCCCTCTATATCTTGTTGTGATGAATTGAGTTTTTCCCTTTGAGATTTTGTTGTTATCGGATTGAATACTTTTATGGATTTGAGAACACTTGATATATGTATTGCAATTGAATACTCATGGTGACAATGGGGTATCATATTGATTCACTTGATATATGTTTTGGCACTCAACTCGCGGATTCACGAGGTGACATTGGGGTAATCTATGCATAGGGGTTGATGCGCGTTCTTGTCTTTGTTTCTCCGATAGAAATATTGGGGCACTCTTTGAAGTTCTTTGTGTTGGATTGAGTATTATGAATATGAATTTGCTTTGGTGTTATTTTAGTATGAACTCTAGGATAGATCGAACGAAAAGAATAGCTTTATGTTATTTTAGTACGAACTCTTGAATAGATCGAACGGAAAGAATAGCTTTGAGGTGGTTTCGTACCCTACAAGCAATTTCTATCTTATGTTCTCCGCTAGATATGAACTTTGGAGTGATTCTTCATCACACTTTAAGGGGTGGTTATATGATCCAACTATGTTAGCATTGTTGAGAGGTTCCACTAGCAAAAGTACGAACCCTAGGCCTCATTTTCAAGCATTGCAATACCGTTTTTGTGCCCATTTACTATTTGTTACCTTGTTGTTTTTATTTATTCAAATTATAAAAATATATTTCTACAATCAATATTACACTTTTATCACCATCTCTTCGCCGAACTAGTGCACCTATACAATTTGCCATTGTATTGGGTGTGTTGGGGACACAAGATATTTCTTGTGTTTGGTTGCAGGGTCATTTGAGAGAGACTATCTTCATCCTACGCCTCCCACGGATTGATAAACCTTAGGTCATCCACTTGAGGGAAAATTGCTACTGTCCTACAAAACTCTACGCTTAGAGGCCCAACACGAGTCTACAGGAATAAAGTTGCGTAGTAGACATCAAGCTCTTTTCTAGCGCCGTTGCTGGGGAGGTGAGTGCATGAAGGTATATCTCTAGACCTTGCAATTGAATCTTTTAGTTTCTTGTTTTATCACTAGTTTGGTTTATAAAAGAAAACTATATAAAAAATGGAATTGAGGTTAACTACATAAAAATGGAATTGAGGTTGCATCATGTTATTGATCATCTTTATAATATCTTTCTTGAAAATGATGGATCAAAAAATTGTGCTCAATTGTTAGAAGAAGAAGTCAATAAAATGTTTGGCACAAAATATTTGAATGATGAGCATGATTGCAATGTTGTTAGTATGAATTCTTTGAATATCCATGATGCTAATGATATGCAAAGGCATAAGTTTGGGGATGCTATATTTGATGAAGATGATATTTTTAGTCCCCCAAGTTTTGATGAGAAAATTTATTATATGAAAGCATGCCTCCTATTTATGATGATTATATTGATGAAAGTGGATTTGGAGAGGTCATGACTTTATTTAGTGATGAATCCACTATTTTGGAAGGGGTTTCAATTGATTATGACAACGAAGTTGCTGTCTATGATGATTATGGTGATGACATGTATGCTATAAAGAATAATGATAACCATGAAACTTGTCATCATGATTTTAATTTTCAATCCCATGATAGTTATTTTGTTGAGTTTGCTCCCACTACTATTCATGAGAATAAATTTGCTTATGTGGAGAGTAACAAAATTTCTATGCCTATGTATCATGAAAAGAATGCTTTATGTGATAGTTATATTGTTGAATTCATTCATGATGCTACTGAAAATTACTATGAGAGAGGAGCATATGCTTTTACATATTGCGATAATATCAAGTTTTCTCTCTTTGTGTTGAAAATCTTGAAGTTATGTTTGTTTTGCCTTCCTATGCAAGTTGATTCTTGTTCCCATAAGTTGTTTGCTCACAAAATCCCTATGCATAGGAAGTATGTTAGACTTAAATGTTCTTGCCATGTGTTTCATGATGCTCTTGTTATGTTTCAATTCTTATCTTTTATGCGAGCATCATTGAAATCATCATGCCTAGCTAAAAGGCATTAAAGAAAAGCGCTTGTTGGGAGACAACCCAACACTTTTACCTACTATTTTTGTGTGTTCACATGATTAAGCTACTGTAGTAATCATGTTTTATTGCTTTTGTTTCAATAAAGTGCCAAGTAAAGCCTTTGGGATAGTGTGGATGATAGTTGACTTGAATCTGTGCAAAAACAAAAACTTTTGTGCTCAGTCCAGGAAATTCAAAAATTCACTGGAACGTGCTTTTGATCTAATTTTTTTACAGGTGATAGATATACAACTTACCTACGTTGTACTAATTTTTCAGAATTTTTGGAGTAGCAGAAGTATGGTTTGAGTACATATTACTACAGACTGTTCTGTTTTTGACAGATTCTGTTTTCAATCCATAGTTTGCTTATTTCCTAGTTTCTATGGCTTATATTGCTCAATATAAATTGTGGAAATGATATGCTACAGTATGCATTGTGTGATAACAATTATGAATCTTGTCTTTGACAGTACCAAAGTGAAATGGTCTTGCTCTATCATACTAACCTATCTCACGAAGTTCCGTTAAGTTTTGTGTGATTGAAGTTTTCAAGTTTTGGGTGAGATGTCGATATGAGGAGAATAAGGAGTGACAAGACCCTAAGCTTGGGGATGCCCAAGGCACCCCAAGGTAATATTCAAGGAATATCCAAGCAACTAAGCTTGGGGATGCCCCGAAAGGCATCCCCTCTTTCGTCTCCAACATTATAGGTAACCTCACTTGGAGCTACAATTTTATTCGTCACATGATATGTGTTTTGCTTGGAGCGTCATTTTATTTTGTTAGTATTTTCTTGCTGTTATTTAGAATTATGTTTTGCATCTTTACTTCAATAAAATTGTCAATTATAGCCTTTGTCATGCTTATTTTGCAAGTCTACATGTTGTTGTTTCGAGACAGAAAGTTTGTCGCTGTTGCAAAAATTCCCGAGAAAAGTTAGAATGTGATAAAATGTTGAAATTTTTTGCACAATAAGCTTTGATAAATTTTCTATAGTGTGGTAAATTTTCATAATTTTTGGAGTTGAATAAGTATTGACACTCTTGCATTCTTTACAGACTGTACTGTTTTGGCAGATTGCTGTTATGTTTGCATTGTTTGCATATGTTTGCTTGCTTAATAATTCTATTTGAGGATAGGAATATTAAATATGCAGAGTCATTTAGTATGCAATGTTGAATAATAATTTTAGTGATTTGCTACAGTAGATAATGATAAGGTTTTTGCATTGGTTTATACTAACTTATCTCACGAGTTCTTGTTGAGTTTTGTGTGGATGAAGCTTTTAAGATTAGGGAAACCGCGATATGAAAGGAATTAAGGAGACACAAAAGCTCAAGCTTGGGGATGCCCAAGGCATCCCAAGTTAATATTTCAAGAGGTCTCAAGCATCTAAGCTTGGGGATGCCCCGGTAGGCATCCCACCTTTCTTCTTCAACAATTATCAGTTAGTATCGGTTAATCCTAAGCTTTTGCTTCTTCACATGAGTTGTGCTATCCTTGAAATGTCATTCTTTTTTCATTTTTCTTGCTGTTTTAATAAAATACTTAGATCTGAAAGTTTTAAATAAGAGAGAGTCCTCACATAGCTATCTATTTACTTAACTACTCATTTGATCTTCACTTATATCTTTTTGGAGTAGTTTGTCATTTACTCTCGTGCTTCACTTATATCCTATGAGTAAATTGTTGAATGAATTGAATATCATGAAGTTGAAATTATATGTTCATATCATGCCTAGTGGTAGCTTCACATTGGGTTTAGAAAGTGAAATCTTTTGAAGCTTGGCAATCACAATATTGGTCATACAAGCAATTCATGAATGATTAGTAGAAGGAAGAGAACTTTCACATGCAAATACACTATCTTGAAAATCTTTTGTGATTGTGAGCCCCCATCAAAATATTATATGCCAAAATTGTTGACGTTGGACGAGGAAGACAACGTAATGATTTATGTTTGTTCATATTCACATAGAAGTTATATTGTCATAAATCCTTCAACATGTGGTGCTTGCCCCCCATCTTTGCTAGCCAAAAACTCCGCACCAAGTAGAGATACTACTTGTGCATCCAAAAATCCCTAAAACCCAAATCTTATTTTCAAGAATCCACCATACCTACCTAAGGATTGAGCAATATCCTTCAAGTAAGTTGTCATCGGTGCAAAAAGGCAATAAAAATTGCTTCTAAAAGTGTTAGATCAATTAGTGTAAGACAAAATTGAGCGTTGTACGAACTTGTGATGGCAAATAATAAAAGAGATAGACTGCATAATAAAGGTTGCTATCATAAGGGGCAATATAACGTGAAATTCTTTTGCACTAAGGGATTGAGCATACAAACAAATAAGCGCATGACAACCTCTGCTTCCCTCTGTGAAGGGCCTATCTTTTACTTTTATGTATTTAATTTTATGCAAGTTTCAAAGTTTTTCTCTCTATTCCTTTTTATTTTTCTCTTTTGGCAAGCATCATGTGGTGAGGAAAGATCTAGTCACATATGTCCAGTTGAATATGGGTAGCATGAGTTATTATTGTTGACATCACCCTTGGGGTAAATACGTTGGGTGGCAAAACAATAAGCCCATATCTTTCTATGTGTCCGGTTGAAATGTTTTGCTCATGTGTACGCGGTGAGTGTTAGCAATCATAGAAGACTATATGATGGTTGAGTATGTGGAGCTCTTACTTAAACTCTGTTGAATAAGTTGAATTGCAATTGCTTGGTGACTGAGAACATAGGTTGTTAAGTTTCAAGAGAATTCATTGTTTGAACCTTAACATGTGAATTGGTTGCCACTATAACATGAGCAGTTTTATGAGAAAGAATTGTTGTTATGATGCTACGAAAAGTGATTAAAATTATCATCGATCAAACTTATGCACTTTGCTAGCATTCACACTTCATAAATTATTTCTTTTATCATTTACCTACTCGAGGACGAGTAGGAATTAAGCTTGGGGATGCTGATACGTCTCCAACGTATCTATAATTTATGAAGTATTCATGCTGTTATATTATCATTCTTGGATGTTTTACAATCATTTTATAGCAACTTTATATCATTTTTTGGGACTAACCTATTGACCCAGTGCCCAGTGCCAGTTGCTATTTTTTGCTTGTTTTTTACATCGCAAGAAATCAATATCAAACGGAGTCCAAACACCGCGAAACTTTTTGTGGATTTTTTATGGGCCAGAAGACTCCCGATGGACCAGAGCAGCACCTGGGGGGTGCCCCGAGGGGGCAAAACCCGGACCCAGCCGCGCCCAGGTGGTTTGTGTTGGAAATATGCCCTAGACGCAATAATAAATTGGTTATTATTATATTTCCTTGTTCATGATAATCGTTTATTATCCATGCTAGAATTGTATTGATAGGAAACTCAGATACATGTGTGGATACATAGACAACACCATGTCCCTAGTAAGCCTCTAGTTGACTAGCTCGTTGATCAATAGATGGTTACGGTTTCCTGACCATGGACATTGGATGTCGTTGATAACAGGATCACATCATTAGGAGAATGATGTGATGGACAAGACCCAATCCTAAGCATAGCATAAAAGATCGTGTAGTTTGTTTGCTAGAGCTTTTCCAATGTCAAGTATCTTTTCCTTAGACCATGAGATCGTGTAACTCCCGAATGCCGTAGGAGTGCTTTGGGTGTACCCAATGTCACAACGTAACTGGGTGACTATAAAGGTACACTACGGGTATCTCGGAAAGTGTCTGTTGGGTTGACAAGGATCGAGACTGGGATTTGTCACTCCGTATGACGGAGAGGTATCTCTGGGCCCACTCGGTAATGCATCATCATAATGAGCTCAATGTGACTAAGGAGTTAGCCACGGGATCATGCATTACGGTACGAGTAAAGTGACTTGCCGGTAACGAGATTGAACAAGGTATTGGGATACCGACGATCGAATCTCAGGCAAGTAAAGTACCGATTGACAAAGGGAATTGTATACGGGATTGATTGAATCCTCGACATCGTGGTTCATCCGATGAGATCATCATGGAACATGTGGGAGCCAACATGGGTATCCAGATCCCGCTGTTGGTTATTGACCGGAGAGGTGTCTCGGTCATGTCTGCATGTCTCCCGGACCCGTAGGGTCTACACACTTAAGGTTCGGTGACGCTAGGGTTGTAGAGATATTAGTATGCGGTAACCCGAAAGTTGTTCGGAGTCCCGGATGAGATCCCGGACGTCACGAGGAGTTCCGGAATGGTACAGAGGTGAAGAATTATATATGAGAAGTCCAGTTTCGGCCACCGGGAAAGTTTCGGGGGTTATCGGTATTGTACCGGGACCACCAGAAGGGTCCCGGGGGTCCACTGGGTGGGGCCACCTATCCCGGAGGGCCCCATGGGCTGAAGTGGGAAGGGAACCAGCCCTTAGTGGGCTGGGGCGCCCCCCTTGGGCCTCCCCCTGCGCCTAGGGTTGGAAACCCTAGGGGTGGGGGGCGCCCCACTTGTCTTGGGGGGGCAGCCACCCCCCTTCCCCCTTGGCCGCCGCCCCCCTGGAGATCAATCTCCCAGGGCCGGCGCCCCCCAAGGGGTCCCTATATATAGTGGGGGGGGGGAAGGGAGGGCAGCAGCATCACAGCCCCTGGCGCCTCCCTCTCCCCCTGCAACACCTCTCCCTCTCACAGTAGCTTGGCGAAGCCCTGCCGAGATCCCCGCTACTTCCACCACCACGCCGTCGTGCTGCTGGATCTCCATCAACCTCTCCTTCCCCCTTGCTGGATCAAGAAGGAGGAGACGTCGCTGCTCCGTACGTGCGTTGAACGCGGAGGTGCCGTCCGTTCGGCGCTAGGATCATCGGTGATTTGGATCACGACGAGTACGACTCCATCAACCCCGTTCTCTTGAACGCTTCCGCTCGCGATCTACAAGGGTATGTAGATGCACTCCTTCCCTCTCGTTGCTAGTAAACTCCATAGATTGATCTTGGTGATGCGTAGAAAATTTTGAATTTCTGCTACGTTCCCCAACAGTGGCATCATGAGCCAGGCCTATGCGTAGTTACTATGCACGAGTAGAACACAAAGCAGTTGTGGGCGTAGATGTTGTCAATTCTTCTTGACACCACTAGTCTTATCTTGTTTCGGCGGTATTGTGGGATGAAGCGGCCCGGACCGACCTTACACGTACGCTTACGTGAGACAGGTTCCACCGACTGACATGCACTAGTTGCATAAGGTGGTAGCGGGTGTCTGTCTCTCCCACTTTAGTCGGAACGGATTCGATGAAAAGGGTCCTTATGAAGGGTAAATAGAAATTGGCATACCACGTTGTGGTTTTACGTAGGTAAGAAACGTTCTTGCTAGAAACCTATACAAGCCACGTAAAAACTTGCAACAACAATTAGAGGACGTCTAACTTGTTTTTGCAGCATGTGCTATGTGATGTGATATGGCCAGAAGATGTGATGAATGATATATGTGATGTATGAGATTGATCATATTCTTGTAATAGGAATCACGACTTGCATGTCGATGAGTATGACAACCGGCAGGAGCCATAGGAGTTGTCTTTTATTTTTTGTATGACCTGCGTGTCATTGAATAACGCCATGTAAATTACTTTACTTTATTGCTAAGCGCGTTAGCCATAGAAGTAGAAGTAATCGTTGGCGTGACAACTTCATGAAGACACAATGATGGAGATCATGATGATGGAGATCATGGTGTCATGCCGGTGACGAAGATGATCATGGTGCCCCGAAGATGGAGATCAAAGGAGCAAAATGATATTGGCCATATCATGTCACTATTTGATTGCATGTGATGTTTATCATGTTTTGCATATTATTTGCTTAGAACGAAGGTAGTAAGTAAGATGATCCCTTATAATAATTTCAAGAAAGTGTTCCCCCTAACTGTGCACCGTTGCGAAGGTTCGTTGTTTCGAAGCACCACATGATGATCGGGTGTGATAGATTCTAACGTTCGCATACAACGGGTGTTGACGAGCCTAGCATGTACAGACATGGCCTCGGAACACACGCAATACACTTAGGTTGACTTGACGAGCCTAGCATGTACAGACATGGCCTCGGAACACGGAGGACCGAAAGGTCGAGCATGAGTCGTATAGAAGATACGATCAACATGGAGATGTTCACCGATGATGACTAGTCCGTCTCACGTGATGATCGGACACGGCCTAGTTTGACTCGGATCATGTATCACTTAGATGACTAGAGGGATGTCTATCTATGTGGGAGTTCATTAAATAATCAGATGAACTTCATTATCATGAACATAGTCAAAAGGTCTTTGCAAATTATGTCATAGCTTACGCTTTAGCTCTACTGTTTAAGATATGTTCCTAGAGAAAATTTAGTTGAAAGTTGGTAGTAGCAATTATGCGGACTGGGTCCGTAAACTAAGGATTGTCCTCATTGCTGCACAGAAGGCTTATGTCCTTAATGCACCGCTCGGTGTGCTGAACCTCAGTGTCGTCTGTAGATGTTGCGAAACATCTGACATACATGTTTTGATGACTACGTGATAGTTCAGTGCGTGATGCTAACGGTTTAGAATTGTGGCACCAAAGACGTTTTGAAACGTCGCAGAACATATGAGATATGAGACCTCTGACAAGTTTCTTAAGCCTGCAAACTAAGGGAGAAAAGCTCAATCGTTGAGCATGTGCTCAGATTGTCTGAGTACTACAATCACTTGAATCGAGTGGGAGTTAATCTTCCAGATGAGATAGTGATGGTTCTCCATAGTCACTGCCACCAAGCTATTAGAGCTTCGTGATGAACTATAACATATCAGGGATAGATATGATGATCCTTGAGCAACTCGCGATGTTTGACACCGCGAAAGTAGAAATCAAGAAGGGGCATCAATTGTTGATGGTTAGTAAAACCACTAGTTTCTAGAAGGGCAAGGGCAAGAAGGGATACTTCATGAAACAGCAAATCATTTGCTGCTCTAGCGAAGAATCCAAAAGTTAAACCCGAACCCGAGACTAAGTGCTCCTGTAATGAGGGGAACGGTCACTGAAGCAGAACTACCCTAGATACTTGGTAGATGAGAAGGCAGGCAAGGTCGACAGAAGTATATTGGATATACATTAAATGAATGTGTACTTTACTAGTACTCCTAGCAGCACCAGGGTATTAGATACCGGTTCGGTTGCTAAGTGTTAGTAACTCGAAATAAAAGCTGCGGAATAAACGGAGACTAGCTAAAGGTGAGATGACGATATGTGTTGGAAGTGTTTCCAAGGTTGATGTGATCAATCATCGCATGCTCCCTCTACCATCGAGATTTGGTGTTTGCGTTGAGCATGATTGGATTATGTTTATCGCAATACGGTTATTCATTTAAGGAGAATAATGGTTACTCTGTTTATTTGAATAATACCTTCAATGGTCTTGCACCTAAAATGAATCTCGATCGTAGTGATACACATGTTCGTGCCAAAAGATATAAATAGTAATGATAGTTCACATACTTGTGGCACTGTCATTTGAGTCATATTGGTATAGAACGCATGAAGAAGCTCCATGTAGATGGATCTTTGGACTCACTCGTTTTTGAAAAGATTGAGACATGTGAACCATGACTATTGGTATATTTGCATGATGAAACTCCATGCAAATGGATCATTTGTACTCACTTGATTTTGAATCACTTGAGACATGCAAATCATACCACATGGGCAAGATGACTGAAAGGCCTCGTTTTCAGTAAGATGGAACAAGAGAGCAACTTATTGGAAGTAATACATTTTGATGTATGCAGTCCAATGAGTGCTGAGGCTTGCAGTGGATATCGTTATGTTCTTACTTCACAGATGATTTGAGTAGATGCTGAGAATATTTACTTAATGAAACACAAGTCTGAATTATTGAAAGGTTCCAGTAATTTCAGAGTGAAGTTGAAGATCGTCGTGACAAGAGGATAAAATGTCTATGATATGATCATAGAGATATCCGAGTTACGAGTTTGGCACACAATTAAGACATTGTGGAAAGTGTTTCACAATTAATACCGCCTGGAACACCACAGTGTGATGGTGTGTCCGAACATCATAACTGCACCCTATTGGATATGGTGCATACCATGATGTCTCTTATCGAATTACCACTATCGTTTATGGGTTAGGCATTAGAGACAACCGCATTCACTTTAAAAGGGGAACCACGCAATTCCGTTGAGACGACACCGTTTAGAGAAACCTAAGTTGTCGTTTCTTAAAAGTTTGGGGCTGCGACGCTTATGTGAAAAAGTTTCAGGCTGATAAGCTCGAACCCAAAGCGGATAAATGCATCTTCATAGAATACCCAAAACAGTTGGGTATACCTCCTATTTCAGATCTGGAAGCAAAAGTGATTGTTTCTAGAAACGAGTCCTTTCTCGAGGAAAAGTTTCTCTCGAAAGAATTGAGTGGGAGGATGGTGGAGACTTGATAAGGTTATTGAACCGTCACTTCAACTAGTGTGTAGCAGGGCACAGGAAGTTGTTCCTGTGGCACCTACACCAATTGAAGTGGAAGCTTATGATAGTGATCATGAAACTTCGGATCAAGTCACTACCAAACCTCGTAGGTCGACAAGTATATGTACTACTCCTGAGTGGTACGGTAATCCTGTCTTAGATATCATGTTGTTAGACAATACTGAACCTACGAGCTATAAAGAAGCGATGGTGGGCCCATATTCCGACAAATGGTTAGAAGCCATGAAATCCGAGATAGGATCCATGTATCAGAACAAAGCATGGACTTTGGTGAACTTGCCTGATGATCGGCAAGCCATTGAGATAAATGGATCTTTAAGAAGAAGACGGACGTGGACGGTAAGATTACCGTCTATGAAGCTCGACTTGTGGCAAAGAGTGTTTTCACAAGTTCAAGGAGTTGACTACGATGAGATTTTCTCATCCGTAGCGATGCTTAAGTCCGTCGGAATCATGTTAGCATTAGCTGCATTTATGAAATCTGGCAGATGGATGGCAAAACAAGTTTCCTTACCAGTTTTCGTAAGGAAAGGTTGTATGTGATACAATCAGAAAGGTTTTGTCCATCCTAAGGATGCTAAAAGGTATGCTAGCTCCAGCGATCCTTCCATGGATTAGAGCAAGCATCTCGAAGTCAGAATATACGCTTTGATGGAGTGATCAAAGTTTTTGGGTTTATACAAAGTTTGTTAGAAACTTATATTTACAATAAAGTGAGTGGGAGTGCTACAACATTTCTAATAAGTATATGTGAATGACATATTGTTGATCCGAAATGATGTAAAATTTCTGGAAAGCATAAAGGGTTGTTTGAAAGGAGTTTTTCAAAGGAAGACCTGGATAAAGCTGCTTACGTATTGGGCATCAAGATCTATAGAGATAGATCAAGACGCCTGATGATACTTTCAAAGAACGCACACCTTGACATGATTTTGAAAGAGTTCGAAATAGATCAGCAAAGAAGGAGTTCTTGGCTGTGTTACAAGGTGTGAGTATTGAGTAAGACTCAAGACCTGACCACAGCAGAAGAGAGAGAAAGGACGAAGGTCGTCCCCTATGCTTTAGACGTAGGCTCTACAGTATGCTATGCTGTGTACCGCACATGAAGTGTGCCTTGCCATGAGTTGGTCAAGGGGTACAATAGTGATCCGGGAATGGATCACATGACAGCGGTCGAACTTATCCCTAGTATCTAGTGGACTAAGGAATTTTCTCGATTATGGAGGTGAAAAGGATTTCGTCGTAAAGGGTTACGTCGATGCGAACTTTGACACTAATCCGGATAAATCTGAGTAGTAGACCGTATTCGTATAGTAGAGCAGTTATTTGAAATGGCTCCAAGTAGCGCGTGGTAGCATCCACAAGATGACATAGATATTCATAAAGCACACACGGATCTGAACCTCTCTCACAAGCATAACATGATCAAACCAGAACTCATTGAGTGTTAATCACATAGTGATGTGAACTAGATTGTTGACTCTAATAAACTCTTGGATGTTGGTCACATGGTGATGTGACCTGTGAGTGTTAATCACATGGTGATGTGAACTAGATTATTGACTCTAGTGCAAGTGGGAGACTGTTGGAAATATGCCCTAGAGGCAATAATAAATTGGTTATTATTATATTTCCTTGTTCATGATAATCGTTTATTATCCATGCTAGAATTGTATTGATAGGAAACTCAGATACATGTGTGGATACATAGACAACACCATGTCCCTAGTAAGCCTCTAGTTGACTAGCTCGTTGATCAATAGATGGTTACGGTTTCCTGACCATGGACATTGGATGTCGTTGATAAGGGGATCACATCATTAGGAGAATGATGTGATGGAGAAGACCCAATCCTAAGCATAGCATAAAAGATGGTGTAGTTCGTTTGCTAGAGCTTTTCCAATGTCAAGTATCTTTTCCTTAGACCATGAGATCGTGTAACTCCCGGATGCCGTAGGAGTGCTTTGGGTGTACCCAACGTCACAACGTAACTGGGTGACTATAAAGGTACACTACGGGTATCTCTGAAAGTGTCTGTTGGGTTGACACGGATCGAGACTGGGATTTGTCACTCCGTATGACGGAGAGGTATCTCTGGGCCCACTCGGTAATGCATCATCATAATGAGCTCAATGTGACTAAGGAGTTAGCCACGGGATCATGCATTACGGTACGAGTAAAGTGACTTGCCGGTAACGAGATTGAACAAGGTATTGGGATACCGACGATCGAATCTCAGGCAAGTAAAGTACCGATTGACAAAGGGAATTGTATACGGGATTGATTGAATCCTCGACATCGTGGTTCATCCGATGAGATCATTGTGGAACATGTGGGAGCCAACATGGGTATCCAGATCCCGCTGTTCGTTATTGACTGGAGAGGTGTCTCGGTCATGTCTGCATGTCTCCCGAACCCGTAGGATCTACACACTTAAGGTTCGGTGACGCTAGGGTTGTAGAGATATTAGTATGCGGTAACCCGAAAGTTGTTCGGAGTCCCGGGTGAGATCCCGGACGTCACGAGGAGTTCCGGAATGGTCCGGAGGTGAAGAATTATATATGGGAAGTCCAGTTTCGGCCACCGGGAAAGTTTCGGGGGTTATCGGTATTGTACCGGGACCACCGGAAGGGTCCCGGGGGTCCACCGGGTGGGGCCACCTATCTCGGAGGGCCCCATGGGCTGAAGTGGGAAGGGAACCAGCCCTTAGTGGGCTGGGGCGCCCCCCTTGGGCCTCCCCCTGCGCCTAGGGTTGGAAACCCTAGGGGTGGGGGGCGCCCCACTTGTCTTGGGGGGGAAGCCACCCCCTTCCCCCTTGGCCGCCGCCCCCCCTTGGAGATCTGATCTCCCAGGGCCGGCGCCCCCCAAGGGGTCCCTATATATAGTGAGGGGAAAGGGAGGGCCGCAGCACCATAGCCCCTGGCGCCTCCCTCTCCCGCTGCAACACCTCTCCCTCTCGCAGTAGCTTGGCGAAGCCCTGCCGAGATCCCCGCTACTTCCACCACCACGCCGTCGTGCTGCTGGATCTCCATCAACCTCTCCTTCCCCCTTGCTGGATCAAGAAGGAGGAGACGTCGCTGCTCCTTACGTGTGTTGAACGCGGAGGTGCCGTCCGTTCGGCGCTAGGATCATCGGTGATTTGGATCACGACGAGTACGACTCCATCAACCCCGTTCTCTTGAACGCTTCCGCTCGCGATCTACAAGGGTATTTAGATGCACTCCTTCCCTCTCATTGCTAGTAAACTCAATAGATTGATCTTGGTGATGCGTAGAAAATTTTGAATTTCTGCTTCGTTCCCCAACAGTTTGTGCCCACCTCGGTGGCCTCCCGCACCCCCTCTTTGCACTATAAATTCCCAAATATTCCGAAACCCTTCGGGGTTAACCTAGATCAGAAGTTCCGCCACCGCAAGGCTCTGTAGCCACCGAAAACCAATCTAGACCCCGTTCCGGCACCCTGCCGGAGGGGGGAATCATCTCCGGTGGCCATCTTCATCATCCCGGCGGCCACCACTATGAGGAGGGAGTAGTCCACCCTCGGGGCTGAGGGTTTGTACCAGTAGCTTTGTGTTTAATCTCTCTCCCTCTCTCTCGTGTTCTTGAGATGTCATGATCTGGATGTATCGCGGGCTTTGTTAATATAGTCGGATCATATGGTGTTTTCCCCTCTCTATCTTGTTGTGATGAATTGAGTTTTTCCCTTTGAGATTTCGTTGTTATCGGATTGAATACTTTTATGGATTTGAGAACACTTGATTTATGTATTGCAATTGAATACTCTTGGTGACAATGGGGTATCATATTGATTCACTTGATATATGTTTTGGCACTCAACTCGCGGATTCCCGAGGTGACATTGGGGTAATCTATGCATAGGGGTTGATGGACGTTCTTGTCTTTGTTTCTCCGGTAGAAATCTTGGGGCACTGTTTGAAGTTCTTTGTGTTGGATTGAGTATTATGAATATGAATTTTCTTTGGTGTTATTTTAGTACGAACTCTAGGATTGATCGAACGGAAAGAATAGCTTTATGTTATTTTAGTACGAACTCTTGAATAGATCGAACGGAAAGAACAATTTCTATCTTATGTTCTCCGCTAGATAGGAACTTTGGAGTGATTCTTCATCGCACTTTGAGGGGTGGTTATATGATCCAACTATGTTAGCATTGTTGAGAGGTTGCACTAGCGAAAGAACGAACCCTAGGCCTCATTTTCAAGCATTGCAATACCGTTTTTGTGCCCGTTTACTATTTGTTACCTTCCTGTTTTTTTATTCAGATTATAAAAATGTATTTCTACCATCAATATTACACTTTTATCCCATCTCTTCGCCGAACTAGTGCACCTATACAATTTTCCATTGTATTGGGTGTGTTGGGGACACAAGAGATTTCTTGTATTTGGTTGCAGGGTCGTTTGGGAGAGACTGTCTTCATCCTACGCCTCCCACGGATTGATAAACCTTAGGTCATCCACTTGAGGGAAAATTGCTACTGCCCTACAAAACTCCGTGCTTGGAGGCCTGACATGAGTCTACAAGAAGTTGCGTAGTAGACATCAATCATTAAGCAACACCTCATCCCCTTTTAATAGTATTGGCTTTTCCTATGGACTCAATGTGATCTTGGATCACTAAAACAAAAATGAAGAGTCTTGAGCTTTTGCCAATCTTTGTCCTTAGCATCTTGAAGGGGTTCCACATCCTCTTGTCCATGCCATGCCTTTGTTGAACTCTCTAAAATATACTAGATGGAAATATTAGTCCAACAAGAGCTATGTTGACATTAATTACCAAATCACCCAGGGAGCACTTGTGCTTTCAATCTCCCCCTTTTTGGTAATTGATGACAACATACATCAAAGCTTTAGATAAAGATATGAACAGTAACAAGTAAAGCTTTGGAAAGACATGTAACATGCATAGGCTCCCCCTATATGTGTGCAATCATGTAAAGATAGAATATGAGAACATGTGAATGCATAAGCATGTCAGAGCAAGCAATGAGTTACATGTATCTTGGCTATATGCATCAGAGCAAATAATGTAAATATAGGAAATGTACCTTCATGTTCATGAGTCCTTCTTGCAAACAATATGTACATCATCAAGAGATCATTATGCACATGAGTGTGATGCATATACTTACCTTGTGGTCTTGAGCTGGCTTTGGAAGAGGTGAACTTGAGAAAACAGGGTTAGATAACACAAGAACACCTACTAAACAGAGAAAATTGAGAAAACCACAAGAGTACCAAGACTGGGATGACATGTAGAGAGTGAGTACTTAGTACTCTGTTTGGATATAGACATGTCCCCAAGGATTAAAGATATGCAATGAATTCCAAAGATTTTCTTCCCTTAGATATGAACTCTTTCTCCCCCTGAACTAATATTGGATAATGGGAGAAGGTAGGGTAAGAGAAAATCAGAGCAAAGCAATCATAACATACACTAACATGTCTTTCCCCTCTTAAAGACATGTGACTTCTCTCCTCTATGGTTAATAAGCATCTGGAGAAGCTAAGATGTGATTTCTCTCTTATGTGATAAGCTTTGATGTGCTCTCTCTCCCTTTAACATCAATTTCGAAGAAGGGATCTTCTGGAGCATGAGTCAAATAGGTTTGGTCCTTGAGTCACATTACAAAGCAGCATGTAATTTAAGATGCGAGTAGAGGATAAGAATCATCGAGTGGATCTAGAGAAGAAATGACAATTGTAATGGCAAAATGTTTTCTCAGTACTGAAATCGGTACCGCCGATTCTTTTTCATCGGTGACACCGAGTTGGTAGTGTCATAGATGATGCATATCGGTTAGACCGGGTTCGTCCTTGTCGGTTGGACCGATGAACAATCTACAATGTATTATTGCAGTTCAGTGTAGCCGATAGGCAGAAGTCGGTGAGGCCGAGTTCAATACATAGGAAATATTTTGTCATCTCAGCTCACTTGGCAAATAAGATCTCACAAGGATTTACAGGGAATTAGCTAAAAGATTTCCAAAGAATTAGATGCAGAGAATGCAGAGAATAACATACAAGAAGAAATGAATTCTAGATGAAGTTTTTTGAAAGGGGAACAAACAAGCAAGAACACAAAGAAACACTAGAGAACTTCATCTAGAAAGGGTCAGCGACAATGTCACCTATGTTAGAGTATATTGACTGAGGATTCAAGTGATAACGCTTGATCGTAGGTCATACTCATCGTTTAAGCTCAAAATGGGGTTACCATTTTTCATTTAAGCATTTTGATGTATTCACATCTTGTTGAGCTACTTTGTCCCATGTCTTGGGGTAAGGCTTCTCTAAGATGGAATTACATACTTTGGGTGGTGGTGATGATCTTGATCATGTAGTCATACTTGGGTTGGATGCTCAAGGTTGATGTAGTTCATCAAAAGTTGGGAGCACCACTTGTAGTTTGAGTTCATCTACCTACATGGGTTAGTTTTGCAAGGAAGAGCACTTGTGTATCCAAAATGACAATCATGAAACTTGATATCAAATGAGATTTGATATATAGAAATTGTCAAAGGATATGTTGAGAGGATTCATGCTTCCTTGTATTCAACCACCATATTGTAGAGACTTGGTGATGTAGAGATTGCTCAAGATGTGTGAGTTGTAATCTCAAAGATTTGGGCTCATCCAAGTACCTACAATGGTTAGATAGCATGCAAGGGTACAAGTATAGATCCAAGACATATGATCATCATCATGAGAGAATTATCAAGGATTAGTCAAAGGCTTGAAAGTGCTAGTTATCGACTAGAGCGGGGGGGGGTGAATACGCGATTTTTATGAAAGTCTTCAAAACACGGGGGCTTTGAAGAAAAACAATAGAAATGAACCTATTGATATGCAGCGGAAGGTAGACAACACTAGACAAGCCATAGTCAAGTAAGCAATGAAGTGAAAGCACGAAGACTATTAGCAGCTAGGTAGTATGGATCAGGATGGAAGATAGTATGAAGCCAAACAACAACAGTCTTCACACAGTGAAGTTAATCAGATCATGCAAGCAGGCAATGACTTCACGAAGACAAACTGTAAGTAAAGAGAGGTAAGAGATAGAACCAGTTGCTTGGTGAGGACAGGGATTTGTAGGACCAGTTCTAGTTGTTGTGACAACTGTATGTCTGGTTAGGGAGGCTGAGATTTAACTCAGAAGACCGCATCTTCACCTTATTCCCCTTGAGCTAAGAACACTTAGTCCTCGCCCAATCACTTTGGTAAGTCTTCAAGGTAGACTTCCAAACCTTCACAGACTTCGTTCACCGGCAATCCACAATGACTCTTGGATGCTCAGAACGCGATGCCTAACCGGCTGGAGGATTCACAGTCCTCAAGTGTAACAAGTCTTCAGATCACGCGGATAGAAAGATTTCAGTGATGCCTAACACTCTTTGGCTGTAGGTGTTTTGGGCTTTGTCCTCGCAAGGATCTCTCTCTCAAAAGCTTCGGAGGTGGGTTGCTCTACCACGACAAAAGCCGTGCACTAACTCTGAGCAGCCACCAATTTATGGTGTAGGGGGTGGGCTATTTATAGCTAGGAGGCAACCCGACCTGATTTGTCCGAAATGACCCTGGGTCACTAAGGAACTGACACATGTCCAACGGTCAGATTTCAAACACACGCGACAGCTTGACTTGGGCTACAAATAAAGCTGACTCATCCAGCTCTGGATAAGATTTGCTCTCATTGTCTTCGCTGGTTGAGCATCACTTCAGTCACTCTGACTTTGTTCACTTGGACCCCACTTAACTGTACGGTGGTTCCTATGACTCAACAAAGAAGAAAGGAAACTACGAAACAACTATGTCTTCGCACTCCATAGTCTTCACATGAATGTCTTCTCAAGTCATAATCTTCGTTGTGAATATCTTCACAGACCACCATTGTCTTCAATGTCTTCACACATTTTTAGGGGTCATCTCTGGTAGGTAAACCGAATCAATGTGGGACTACTACCTGTGTTATCCTGCAATTCTCACAAACACATTAGTCCCTCAACCAAGTTTGTTGTCAATACTCCAAAACCAACTAGGGGTGGCACTAGATGCACTTACAAGGCTCATGCCTTGCATGTATCCAAATGGAGTCTCTACTCCAAGTTTGAGGCATCAATGATGTTCAATTCACCTCTCAAACGGCAAAATACTTTCTCATCAAGCGGTTTGGTGAATATATCCGCCAATTGCTTATTGGTACGAACATGGTTAAGATCGATGTCTCCTTTAGCAACATGATCTTGAATGAAATGATGACAAACTTCAATATGCTTAGTTCAAGAATGCTGCACATGATTGTGAGCAATCTTAATAGCACTTTCATTATCACAAAGCAACGGAACATTTTTCACATATATCCCACAATCTTTAAGAGTTTGGGTCATCCAAAGTAATTGAGCACAACATGAACCGACGGCAATGTATTCCGCTTCGATGGTGGATAAGGATACCGAGTTTTGTTTCTTGGAGGACCAAGACACAAGAGATCTACCAAGAAATTGACAAGTACCCGAAGTGGACTTTCTATCAACCTTGTCACCGGCATAGTCTGAATCGGAGTAGCCAACAAGATCAAGAAAGGACCTCTTAGGATACCAAATGCCAAAGTTTGGTGTATGAATTAAGTATCTCACTATCCTTTTTATAACCTTAAGATGACATTCCTTAGGGGCCGCTTGATATCGTGCACACATGCACATACTTAGCATAATATCGGGACGGGAGGCACATAGATATAACAATGAACCAATCATAGAGCGGTAAACCTTTTGTTCAATGGGTTTTCCATCCTTAGTCAAGTCAAGATGTCCACTAGTAGGCATGGGTGTTTTCATACCTATGCTTTCTTGCATGTTGAACTTCTTGAATAAGTCCTTGGTATACTTTGTTTGGGAAACAAAGGTACCCTCCATAGTTTGCTTGATTTGCAAACCAAGAAAGAACTTGAGTTCAATCATCGTAGACATCTCAAACTTCTCCGACATTAGCCTTCCAAACTTTTCACTAAAATGAGGGTTAGTTGATCCAAATATGGTATCATCCACATAAATTTGGCCGGCAAATAATTCACCATTAACCCTTTTAGTAAAAAGTGTAGAATAAATTTTTCCAATCTCAAAGCCTTTTTCAATAAGGAACTTGGTCAAGCATTTATACCATGCTCTAGGAGCTTGTTTAAGACCGTAAAGAGCTTTGTGAAGTTTGTAAACATGATCGGGTTTCTTGGGATTAACAAAGCCGAGAGGTTGTTTAACATAAACTTCCTTCTCAATTTCACCATTTAGAAAAGCACTTTTAATGACCATTTGATATAAAGTGATATCATGGTGATTGGCATAAGCAAGTAAGATGCGTATGGACTCAAGTCTAGCAAAGGGGGCATATGTCTCACCATAGTCCATACCTTCAACTTGAGTGTAGACCTTGGGCGACGAGACGGGTCTTGTTGCATACAACTTTTCCATCTTCATCTTGCTTATTCCGAAACACCCGTTTGGTTCCAATGACATTTTGGTTGTTGTCCGGCTTTTCTACCAATGTCCACACTTGGTTTCTCTTGAAGTTGTGTAGCTCTTCATGCATGGCGTTCACCCAATCCGGATCATTTATATGTCTCCAACGTATCTATAATTTTTGATTGTTCCATGCTGTTTTATTATCAATCTTGGATATTTTATAATCACTTTATAGTCATTTTATATCATTTTTTGGTACTAACCTATTGACATAGTTCCAAGTGCCAGTTGCTGTTTTCTGCATGTTTTTTACATCGTTGGAAATCAATATCAGACGGAGTCCAAATGCCACAAAACTTTACGATGATTTTTTATGGACCAAAAGGAAGAAGTTGGGCCCTGGTTGCACCTGGGGGGAGTCCCGAGGAGGGTACAACCCACCAGGGCACGCCAGGAGGCCCAGGCGCGCCCTGGTGGGTTGTGCCCACCTCAGCTGCCCCCCGGACTGCCTCTTTGCTCTATAAATACCCCAATATTCCAGAAACCCTAGAAGCATCGACGAAATATTCATCCAGCCGCCGCAGAGTCCAGAACCACCAGATCCAATCTAGACACCATCTCGGATGGGGTTCACCACCTCCATTGGTGCCTCTCCGATGATGCGTGAGTAGTTCTTTGTAGACCTCCGGGTCCGTAGTTAGTAGCTAGATGGCTTCTCTCTCTCGCTGAATTCTCAATACAATGGTCTCTTGGAGATCCATATGATGTAACTCTTTTTGCGGTGTGTTTGTTGGGATCTTATGAACTTCGAGTTTATGATCAGCTATATCTTTTTATATCCATGAAATTTATTTGAGTTTCTTTGATCTCTTATATGCATGATCTCTTATAGCCTCGTATTTCTTCTCCGATATTTGGGTTTTGTTTGGTCAACTTGATCTATTTATCTTGCAATGGGAAGAGGTGCCCGGTAGTGGGTTCGATCTTACGGTGCTTGATTCCAGTGACAGAAAGGGAAACGACACGTTTGTATCGTTGCTACTAAGGATAAAAAGATGGGATCTATATCTATGCAATAGATAAACGGATCTTGTCTACATCATGTCATCGTTCTTATTGCATTACTCCGTTTTTTCATGAACTTAATACACTAGATGCATGCTGGATAGCGGTTGATGTGTGGAGTAATAGTAGTAGATACAGGCAGGAATCGGTCTACTAATCTTGGACATGATGCCTATGTAATGATCATTGCCCGGATATCGTCATAATTATTTAAAGTTCTATCAATTGCCCAACAGTAATTTGTTTACCCACCATTTGCTATTTTTCTCGAGAGAAGCCACTAGTGAAACCTACGCCCCCCGGGTCTTCTTTCTCATATATTTGCCTTGCGATCTACTTTTCCTTTGCATTTTTATTCAGATCTATTAAACCAAAAATACAAAAATACTTTGCTGCACTTTATTTTATTTGCGATCTATTATTTTAATCTATTACAAATTTCTGGCATCGTTACTCGAAAGGGATTGACAACCCCTTTAACACGCCGGGTTGCAAGGTGTTGTTATTTGTGTGCAGGTGCTGTATACGTTGTGTTGCTTGGTTCTCCTACTGGTTCGATAACCTTGGTTTCATCACTGAGGGAAATGCCTACCTTCGCTGTGCTAGATCATCCCTTCCTCTTTGGGGAAATATCGACGTAGTCCTAGCAGACAGGAGCTTTCTGGCGCTATAGTCAAGGAGCAATCAATCATCAAGGGCTTCTTCAACCTTCATTGGTTCAATACTAGAGATGAATGAATATTGTTCACAAAAATTGGCTAAACGAGTTTTAGAGCGAGTAATTCTCCCGGTTTGAATATCATCAAAGATTTGTTCGATGGGATGATCTCTTGAAACTCTTGCTCTAACTCGTGAGAGCTTTTGTTTGTGTCGGGTTGGAACATTGCTACCTCTTGAGCATGCATTGGTTTTCCCTTGAAGAGGAAAGGGTGATGCAGCAAAGTAGCATAAGTATTTCCCTCAATTTTGAGAACCAAGGTATCAATCCAGTACGAGACAACGCTCAAGTCACCTAGTACCTGCACAAACAATCAAGAACCTTGCAACCAACGCGATAAAGGGGTTGTCAATCCCTTCACGGTCACTCGCAAAAGTGAGATCTAATAAAGATAGTAAAGTAAATATTTTTGGTATTTTTGTTGTATAGATTGGAAAGTAAAGATTGCAAAATAAAGGAACGGCGACAGAAATTTGCAAGTTAACGGGAAACTAATATGATGTAAAATAGACCCGGGGGCCATAGGTTTCACTAGTGGCTTCTCTCAAGATAGCATATATTACGGTGGGTGAACAAATTACCACCGAGCAATTGATAGAAAAGCGCATAGTTATGAGAATATCTAGGCAATGATCATGAATATAGGCATCACGTCTGTGTCAAGTGGATCAAAACGATTCTGCATCTACTACTATTACTCCACACATCGACCACTATCCAGCATGCATCTAGAGTATTAAGTTCATAAGAACAGAGTAACGCATTAAGCAAGATGACATGATGTAGAGGGATAAACTCAAGCAATATGATATAAACCCCATCTTTTTTATCCTCGATGGCAACAATACAATACGTGCCTTGCTGCCCCTACTGTCACTGGGAAAGGACACCGCAAGATTGAACCCAAAGCTAAGTGAGGGAGTCCTGGATTAGGGGGTCCTCGGACAGCCGGACTATATACTTCTGCCGGACTATTGGACTATGAAGATACAAGACTCAAGACTTCGTCCCGTGTTCGGATGGGACTCTCCTTGGCGTGGAAGGCAAGCTTGGCAATATGGATATGTAGATCTCCTCCCTTGTAACCGACTCTATGTAACCCTAGCCCCCTCCGGTGTCTATATAAACCGGAGGGTTTTAGTCCGTAGAACAACCACAATCATACCATAGGCTAGCTTCTAGGGTTTAGCCTCTACGATCTCGTGGTAGATCAACTCTGGTAATACTCATATCATCAAGATCAATCAAGCAGGAAGTAGGGTATTACCTCGAGAGGGCCCGAACCTGGGTAAACATCGTGTCCCCCGCCTCCTGTTACCATCCGCCTTAGACGCACAGTTCGGGACCCCCTACCCGAGATCCGCCGGTTTTGACACCGACATTGGTGCTTTCATTGAGAGTTCCAGTGTGCCGTCACCATAAGGCTTGATGGCTCCTTTGATCATCGACAACGATGCGATCCAGGGTGAGGTTTTCCTCCCTGGACAAATCTTCATATTCGGCAGCTTCGTACTGCGGGCCAACTCGCTTGGCCATCTGGAGCAGATCGAGAGCTACGCCCCTGGCCGTCAGGTCAGGTTTGGAAACTTGAACTATACCGCCGACATCCACGGAGACTTGATCTTCGACGGATTCGAGCCCATGTCAGGTGCGCCGCACAATCACGACGAGCATGATTTAGCTCTGCCGTCGGACAGTCTTCGGGAGATCACACCTGCAACTACTCCGGCCCTCAATCCGGAAAAAATTGCGCCATCTGAGGACGGGTGGATGGACCCCGCCACGTAGGCCGCACACTCAGTGGTGATTGAGCCAAATACTGACTTCACCTCCCACGAGACCCGTGTTGCCAAACCATTGGATTCGTCCCCGGCCATGGGCTCCGAGCCGCCTGCGTCCGTGCCTATCGAATCGGATTGGGCACCGATCATGGAGTTTACCTCCGCGGATATCTTTCAGCACTCGCCCTTTGGCGACGTGCTAAACTCGTTGAAGTCTCTCTCCCTGTCAAGAGACCCTTGGCCGAACTATGTCCGGCTAGAAGGGGATGCAGACAACGAAGAAATTCGCTCCCTACCCACCACCCACTTAGTAGCCACTGTCGACGATTTAACCGACATGCTCGACTTCGGCTCTGAAGACATCGACGGTATGGACGACGATGCAGGAGACGAACAAGAACCACCGCCCACAGGGCGCTGGACGGCCACCACATCATACAACATATACATGGTGGACACCCCCAAAGAAGGTGATGGCGATAAGACAGCGGAGGATAATTCCTCCAAGAAGCAATCCAAGCACCGACGTCAGCGGCGCCGCTCTAAGTCCCGCCATAGCAAAAGCAGCGATACCGGCACAAGAGACAATAACGCTCCGGATAGTGCCGAGGACGACGACAATCCCCTCCAGCCAGACCTGGAGTGGGAGGATGAACAAGCTAGCCCTCCGGAACAGGCAGCAAACGGAGAATTGGAGGACGACAATTACATGCCTCTCTCCGAAGACGAGGTGAGCCTCGGCGACGAAGAATTTCTCATGCCTGAGGATCCCGTCGAACAGGAGCGCTTCAAGCGCCGGCTTATAGCCACATCAAATAGCCTGAAGAAAAAGCAACAACAGCTTCGAGCTGATCAGGATCTGCTAGCGGACAGATGGACTGAAGTCCTTGCGGCCGAGGAATACGAACTCGAACGCCCAACCAAGAGTTACCCAAAACGCAGGTTGCTACCCCAACTCGAGGAGGAAGCATTGAAACCTACATCTCCAGCGTATGATGCGGCTGATCAGCCACCTCGTGGCCGAGACAGAGAGGCATATCAGCCCAAAGTCCAGCCCGCACCCCGCCGCCACTCAAACAAAAATACCAAGGCCCGGGGCAACACGCAGGACCTGCGAGACGTATTGGAAAACAAAGCAAAACATGCAAGATCGATCTACGGATCACGGGGGTGCGCCCCAACCCGGGACAATGACCATCACGCCGGATATACTAAAAGCAAATCCGGCCGGGCCGAATACAGCAGACAAGACTCGTATGAACTGCGTCGTGATATAGCCCGGCACAGAGGCGCCGCACTCCCCCTATGCTTCACTGATGAAGTAATGGATCACGAATTCCCAGAGGGTTTTAAACCCGTAAACATTGAATCATATGACGGCACAACAGATCCCGCGGTATGGACTCCACATCCACATGGCTCGCGGGGATGATCTACATGCCATCAAGTACCTCCCACTAAAACTCAAAGGACCAGCTCGGCATTGGCTGAATAGCTTGCCAGCAGACTACATTGGCAGTTGGGAGGATTTGGAAGATGCATTCCTTGACAACTTCCAGGGCACTTATGTGCGACCACCGGACGCTGACGATTTAAGTCATATAACTCAGCAGCCAGGGGAATCGGCCAGGAAATTCTGGACCCGGTTCCTAACTAAGAAGAACCAAATTGTCGACTATCCGGATGCAGAGGCCTTAGCGACATTTAAGCATAACATCCGCGACGAATGGCTCGCCCGGCACCTCGGCCAAGAGAAGCCAAAATCCATGGCAGCCCTCACGACACTTATGACCCGCTTTTGCGCAGGCGAAGATAGCTGGTTGGCTTGTAGTAACAATACAGCAAGCAAACCTGGCATATCAGAAGCCAGGGATAGCAACAGCAAACCACGACGTAACAAACACAAGCGCCGCAAATATGGTGAAAACGCCGAAAATACGGCAGTTAATGCCGGGTTCAGGGGCTCAAAGTCCGGTCAGCGAAAAGGGCCACCCAAAAATAATAATCTGGGCCCATCCAGTCTGGACCGCATACTCGATCGCCAATGCCAAATTTATGGAACCCCAGGGATGCCAGCCACCCATACCAACAGAGAATGCTGGGTCTTCAAACAAGCCAGCAAGGCAGGCGCCAAAGACGGAGAAGGGGGGTCTCAAAGCGATGATGGTGACGAAGAGCCCAGATCACCAAACACAGGAGGGCAAAAGAAATTTCCCCCGCATATTCAATCAGTGAATGTGGTAAATACCACCCAAATTATCAACTCGGACCGGATATGCACCCTTAGGGATGCCAACGTAACGGAACTAGTCATCCCACAATACAAACTAGGGTCGGTCACCTTCAACCGCAGGGATCGTCCGGATAACGCCAATCAGGGCAATCCAGCCGCACTAGTCCTCGACCCAATAATTGACGGGTTCCACCTCACTCGAGTCCTTATGGACGGAGGCAGCAGTCTAAATCTGCTTTACCAGGACACAGTGTGCAAGATGGGCATCGATCATTCGGCGATCAAACCCACTAAAGCCAATTTCAGAGGCATTATACCAGGTGTGGAAGCCAGCTGTACAGGCTCCATTTCTCTTGAGGTAGTCTTCGGATCACCAGAAAATTACCGTACCGAAGAGTTAATCTTCGAAATCGTCCCTTTCTGCAGTGATTATCAGGCACTGCTCGGACGAACCGCGTTCGCTCGATTCAACGCGGTGCCACATTATGCCTACCGTAAGCTCAAGATGCCCGGTCCACGCGGTGTCATCACAGTTAATGGCAAGGCCGAACCTTCCCTTGGCACCAACAAATACACCACTGCCTTAGCAGCAGAAGCAACGAGCAGCACCTTGCAGCCGAACCTCGAGTCGACGTCCAGGCTCCCGGACACCGTCAAGGGACTCCGAACTACTTCGCGAAAGGATAGCCCGGCTCGTCCAAAGCTCAATTAAACACTCCGGCGAAGGCCAGGACAGGCCGCACTCAGCGGCTCAACCGCTCTCCGGCACGCAAATATTTCTTACATTTCCTTCGCAGGTTCACCTTTGCGCCGACCAGGATGGGCTATACGGAGGCAACTTGAACACGCAAGGGAATCCTTAGACATTCCCCGCAATGACCATCCGGCTATATTACGGATCCGCACTCAGCTTCTCCCCCTTGGTCTTAGCAGGTTCCGCAATCATATTCCTTTTTTATCACATTACTTGTACTCATACGCATAGACATACTATTCAAATACAACATGTGGATTTATATGACGTTTACCTGTTGTTATTTCTTATTGAAATTCTTTTGTCAAGTGGCATCCATAAACAGCGATATGCCTTAAACTATGCCAGGGGCTTCGTTTTACCCATAACACGGCAATAAAGTCTGAACACTTTCATGGAAGTTCAGCACCCCGAACCTATAGCATTATATGCATCAGCTCCGAATCATGTCTTGGGTCAATAGTTGGGTTTGCCCGGCTCCCACGTTTTGGTGCCTTACATTCCACTATATCGGCTAAGGTAGCACTGGGAGAACTACTGCGATTGTGTCCCGGTTCTTCCGGACGAGCACCTCAGTAGAGAAAGCCAAAAACTGACTGTCATGATACGGCGAGAGCTGGCCAGCTGTTCGAGAGGTCACAAAATCTTTAAGGATTTCTCCCGCATAATGCCATAACCAATGCAGCGTGCGATGGATCGGTTTTTCCTCCGATCAGGTGCTTATAGAGCCCCTAGTACGGCCTTCCGAACACCAGGGGCTACGCCTACCTTACTAAAGCTCCTATGCCTAAGTGCGAGTGATAAAGCCCTATAGTTCAATTGCCTGGTTCGTTGTGCTGAGCACCTCCTTCGAAGGACCCAAAACTAGGATAAAGAGTGCCCAGGTTTATCCCAAACACCCCCGTACTTCTTACGTGGGGGAAGAAGCCGACGACTGGCCAAGTCTCAGGTTTAACATATAAAATGGCCACACAGGAGGGTAAACTTTTATATAACAGGCAACAAATAAATGACCTTGTTCATTACAAAGGACAACATGATTGGCATTCATGGAAATATAATGTCCTTGGTGCATACCTCCGCTGCAAGGTAGGATCCTTTTAAGACACTCTCATAATATAATTCGGGCTTGCAGTGCTCCTTCCCCTCTGGCGGTCCTTCGGTCATCAGCTTTTCAGCATCCATCTTACCCCAGTGCACCTTTGCGTGGGCGAAGGCCATTCGCGCACCTTCTATACAGACCGACCGCTTCATGACGTCAAGTCAAGGGCAAGCGCTTACAAGCCGCTTCACGAGCCCGAAGTAGCTGCTTGGAATCGGCTCGGCAGGCCATAGCCGGATAACCAAATCTTTCATGGCTAGTTCCGCCGCCTTATGCAGTTCGATCAGCTGTTTCAGTTGATCGGCAAAAGGCACCGGATAATTCGGTGCCAAATACTGCGACCAGAAGAGCTTATCTGCAGTGTTCCTTTCTTCAGCTCGGTAGAATTGGGCGGCATCTGATATGCTGCGGGGTAGCTCGGCAAATACCCCTGAGAAATCTGGATTCAAAATTAGAAACATAGTTTTCCCCTCAAATACTTGCTTTACATGGAAAAAGCCTTACCCGCCGCGATCTTTCTCGCCTCTTGGATCCCCTGTAGGGCGCTTTGGGTTTCCCCCCGGGCATCGCTCGTGGCCTGATGCGCCTTGGTGAGTTCGGATTCTTTCTCCGTTAAACTCTGCTCCAAGGTCTCGCACTTCCTCACGGCTTCTTGCAGCTCCTGCTCAGCTTTAATAACCCTGGCCTCGTGCTTCTCATGAAGAGCCTGCTCTGTGGCTGCCTTTTTCTCCGCCTCGGCCACAACCTTCTTAAGGGCTTCGACTTTGGTCACGATCCCTAGCGCAAATCATGAAGCTTATTTCATACTGAAAATTCATTCGCAATAAACGCGAACAAGACTTGTGCATACCTTGTTTATCTCTCAACTGCATTTTTTTCAATTCGCCAAGTTCTTCTTTGGTCCGCTCCAGACTTTGATTCAGTCCAGAGATCTCCGCAGTATGAGAAGCAGCAACCGCTACAGACGCCTGCTGATAACAAAAGAGAAATAGATGTCATTCAATGAGTCTTCCTGCGAACATAAATTCGATCCTCTGTCCGGTTCTTTCTTTCACCGAACAGTGTATCAGGGACTACTATCTATACTATGACACTCTTCGAAAACTCATAAAACATACCTCAAAGCCTCTTATAAGGCTGATACAGGCTTCGTTCAGTCCACTCTCAGCTGACTGAATCTTCTCAATCACCGCACCCATAAGGGCACGGTGTTCATCAATGATGGAGGCGCTCTTCAGCGCCACCAACAAAGCATCCGACACCTCTGGTTGAACAGAGGTTGCCAATGGAACAGGCACGCCCCCTCCAGTCGAGGGAGGCTGCCTGCTTGATTCTGGAGCCGTATAGATCTTTGGAATCGCATCCGGCTGGGAGCCGAACTTAGGATGGCCCCGGCCGTCAGCTCCCATAGGAATCTTTTCCCCCATGTGTCCGGCCCCTGAGGTTTGACCTCCAGGCACCGCCTTCACGGTCTTTCCCTCTCCTCCTTGGCCGGGGTCCTTCTGGGACGAAGCCTCGGTGTTATGCACCTGTTTGGAGGAAGGGGCCTTTGGGGGCATCCCGCTCTCCATAGCATCTAAGCTCAGCGAATCCTCTGATGAGGATTGTTTGGTACGGGACCTCGCCGGACTACAAAAAATATGGCTTAGGATAAAATACTATGCCATGATGAGTCTGGACGCCTAAAACGTACTCAATTTTTATACTTATGAGTTCACCAGGGGCTGGGCCCTGGGATCCCATGCCGGGCCACTATCGGCGGCGGCAGTGGACTCCCCCGGAAGAAGAGCTTTTCCCCTTTTGGGCGACTCGGCCTCCAAGTGTGCGGAGGCCGTCCTCTTCTTTCTCCTCCTCCTCCTCGTCCTCTTCGGAGGCGGAATGGGCATCAGAGCCTTTGGATATGGTATCCGAAGCGCCGCGGTGACGAAGGCCGACCCGGGTCTTCTTGGCCCCCTTCTTGGCCGTCTTCTTCGGCACCTTGTAAGGCGTCGGGACCAGCATCTTCGTCAGAAGTGGGACGGCCGGTTCTTCGGGCAGCGGGGCCGGACAATGGATCCGCTCTGCCTTCTTCGTCCAGCTCTAGGAGAGTTGTAGAAGACACATTCAGCGCTTCCCTTGGGTTATGCGGATAAGAAGTACGATAACTCACCGAGCTTGCAGGGCGGGACAGTTGGTACCCGCGGTCTTCGGCGGAGTCCGGCCATGATTTGCTGGACTTGAAAAGCACCTTCCAGATGTCCTTGTGCGAGGAGCCGAAAAGCTCTCGCAAGGTTTGGTGCTTGGCCGGATCGAATTCCCATAGATTGCAAGTCCGGTGTTGACAAGGCAGGATCCGGCGAACTAACATCACCTGGACCACATTGACAAGTTCAATGTTCTTGTCTCCCATATCTTTAACGCGCGTCTGGAGCACCGACAATTCGCCGGACGAGGACCAATTCACGCCCTTCTTGACCCAGGATGTAAGCCGCAGGGGGGCACCGGATCGAAACTCGGGGGTCGCGGCCCATTCCGTGCCGCGCGGCTCGGTGATGTAAAACCACTGTTGTTGTCACTCCTTGACGGAATCGTTAAAGGTGCCTGTTGGCCATGTAACGTTGGGCATCTTCTCACCATGGCGCCTCCGCACTCGGCGTGCTCGCCACCCACTACCTTGGGCTTCACATTAAAAATCTTCAGCCATAAGCCGAAATGTGGCGAAATGCGGAGAAAAGTCTCGCACACGACAATGAATGTCGAGATGTTGAGAAAGGAATTAGGGGACAGATCGTGAAGATCGATCCCGTAATAATACATGATGCCGCAAACGAACGGGTGGAGGGGAAACCCTAGCCCGCGGACAAAGTGAGGGAGGAATACAACCCTCTTGTGGGGTTCCGGGGTAGGGACGATCTGTCCCGCCGTCGGGAGACGATGGCTGATTTTCTTGGCCAGATACCCGGCCTCCCGAAGCTTTTTGATATCCTTCTCCCGAGCGGTAGAGGCCATCCATTTGCCTCCTGCTCCGGATTCGGACATTTTCGGAAGGCCTTGGTGGGCAGAGAAGATGAACGCTTGGGCGCTAGAGCTTGGGCGGAGGGGAATGGATCGGGAAGAAGAAACCGTGGGTGCGAAAGGGAGTCCTTATCCCCTTATAAAGGCAGCAGAGATTCTGCGCCTCCCCACTTGCCTGGTAAAACCGCTTATTCCCCAAGCGCCGTGATTGATGGCGCGGTTGGGTTACCCACACCCGTATTGATGAGAATCCCGTGATAAGGGGACACGATCTCTGCTTCGACAAGACGTGCCAAGAAAACCGCCTCGCCATGTGAGCAGTAGCTGGTTGAGAAAAACGGTTCGAATAATGACCGGGCCGCGGTATGATGTCATGCTGCCGAATGTGTCAGCAGATTAGATTTGTGGAAATATTATTCTCTCTACGGTAGTATGTGGAATTTGTTGTGCAGAGCTGGACACTATCCTTGTGTTCAAAATCTTCTATGGAATATTCGGAGGAGGAACCCGCCTTGCAATGCCGAAGACAATCTGCGCGCCGGACTCATCGTCATTGAAGCTTGATTCAGGGGCTACTGAGGGAGCCCTGGATTAGGGGGTCCTCGGACAGCCAGACTATATACTTCTGCCGGACTATTGGACTATGAAGATACAAGACTCAAGACTTCGTCCCGTGTCCGGATGGGACTCTCCTTGGCGTGGAAGGCAAGCTTGGCAATACGGATATGTAGATCTCCTCCCTTGTAACCGACTCTGTGTAACCCTAGCCCCCTCCAGTGTCTATATAAACCGGAGGGTTTTAGTCCGTAGAACAACCACAATCATACCATAGGCTAGCTTCTAGGGTTTAGCCTCTACGATCTCGTGGTAGATGAACTCTTGTAATACTCATATCATCAAGATCAATCAAGCAGGAAGTAGGGTATTACCTCCATCGAGAGGGCCTGAACCTGGGTAAACATCGTGTCCCCCACCTCCTGTTACCATCCGCCTTAGACGCACAGTTCGGGACCCCCTACCCGAGTTCTGCCGGTTTTGACACCGACACTAAGCACTTCTACCATTGCAAGAAAGATCAATCTAGTAGGCCAAACTAAACCGATAATTCGAAGAGACTTGCAAAGATATCAAATCATGCATATAAGAATTCAGAGAAGAACCAAATAATATTCATAGATAATCTTGTTCATAAACCCACAATTCATCGGATAATGCACATGGCAGGTGTTACTTTGTGGAGATCCTCTTCAACTTATGAAGACAATTCATCATGCATATAAAGATATAACGAAGATAATGACATGCATAATGAAAAATGGACGTTTGCAGAATGGCTTCATGCGGAATTTATCATCGCATCACAGAGTAGCAGAAAAAGTAGCAGACGACCATCGAGTTTAAGTGTTACAACCCAAAGAACCAAATGTATCAAAAGACGAGAGTTGTAAACACTTGGCAAAAATTTAGTGCAACCAGCCATAAGGACCCGCTTGAAGACTATCAACTCATATGCTTCTCCCCCTTTTGTCAGTAATGACCAAAAAGGTTTGAAGACATAGAGTATCTACTCGTTTCCATCAGGAGTAGATGAAGGTGCAGGGTCGACGCTGGAATTCCGTGGTGCAGAAGGGCCTGGTGCAGTGTCGAGATGCAGTGTAGCCATGGTTGGTGAAGTGGCATCGTCTTCTTCATCGTTGACTCTCGCAACAACAGTTGCAGCCGAAGATGAACGCTCAGAATCTTCAATGGATGGAGTGCGGCGCCAGCTTGCATTGCGTGGAATCAAATTTGAAGCCCTCAGTGAAGCCATCTTCACGAAGATCTTCTTCAGGGCATAGTAGTGTGAGACTCTTCCAAGACCGTCGACAGGCTTCATGGGCAACGAACGAGTTCTTGGTGTCCAAGTTTCTGATGTGATTGACGTCCACCAAGATACTCTGCATCTGACGCTTTAGCCAGTCATGGTGCTTATCGTGCTTCTGATGTAAGGCCACAAGAAGCTCTCGGTCATTAAGTACACGAGAACGCTTTCGAGGCCTTTGGGCGATTGTACTAGCAGTGGCATCAGTGTTGGCACGATGTGGCGCACGCATATTGCCAGCCAGAGGATAAGCAGTAGTTGCAGCATTTGGAACACGAGTTCCTTCTATAGGTTGCGTGAAGATTTGACGATCAACATTATGAATATATAGAGGCTCCTTGGAAGGCTCAGGGTAGATGGCTTCAACGGACAGATCAACCTCAGGCAGAAAAACAAGATGGTTGCGTGCTACCTCTCGAGCACTGCGTTGGTTTTCCCTTGAAGAGGAAAGGGTGATGCAGCAAAGTAGCATAAGTATTTCCCTCAGTTTTTGAGAATCAAGGTATCAATCCAGTAGGAGGACACACACAAGTCCCTCGTACCTACACAAACAAATAAGAACCTTGCAACCAACCCGATAAAGGGGTTGTCAATCCCTTCACGGCCACTTGCAAAAGTGAGATCTGATAGAGATGATAAGATAATATGTTTGGTATTTTTATGATCAAGACTAAAAGTAAAGAAAGCAAAATAAATGGTGACAGAAATAGCTTGTTAACGGGAGGTTAATATGATGGAAGATAGACCCGGGGGCCATAGGTTTCACTAGTGGCTTCTCTCAAGATAGCATAAGTATTACGGTGGGTGAACAAATTACTGTCGAGCAATTGATAGAAAAGTGCATAATTATGAGAATATCTAGGCATGATCATGTATATAGGCATCACTTCCGCGACAAGTAGACCGACTCCTGCCTGCATCTACTACTATTACTCCACACATCGACCGCTATCCTGCATGCATCTAGAGTATTAAGTTCATAAAAACAGAGCAACACATTAGGTAAGATGACATGATGTAGAGGGATAAACTCAAGCAATATGATATAAACCCCATCTTTTTATCCTCGATGGCAACAATACAATACGTGTCATTTCCCCTACTGTCACTGGGATCGAGCACCGCATGATTGAACCCAAAGCTAAGCACTTCTCCCATTGCAAGAAAGATCAATCTAGTAGGCCAAACCAAACTGATAATTCGAAGAGACTTGCAAAGATAACCAATCATACATAAAAGAATTCAGAGAAGATTCAAATATTGTTCATAGATAATCTTGATCATAAACCCACAATTAATCGGATCTCGACAAACACACCGCAAAAAGAGTTACATCAAATAGATCTCCAAGAAGATCGAGGAGAACTTTGTATTGAGATCCAAAGAGAGAGAAGAAGCCATCTAGCTAATAACTATGGACCCGAAGGTCTGTGGTAAACTACTCACACATCATCGGAGAGGCTATGGTGTTGATGTAGAAGCCCTCGGTGATCGATGCCCCCTCTGGCAGAGCGCCGGAAAAGGCCCCAAGATGGGATCTCACGGGTACAGAAGGTTGCGGCGGTCGAATTAGGTTTTCGTGGTGCTCCTCGATGGTTTCGGGGTACGTAGGTATATATAGGAGGAAGAAGTAGGTCGGTGGAGCCACGAGGGGCCCACGAGGATGGAGGGCGCGCCCAGGGGGGTAGGCGCGCCCCTGCCTCGTGGCCTCCTCGTTGATTTCTTGACGTCCACTCCAAGTCCTCTGGATCACGCTTGTTCCAAAAATAACTCTCCCGAAGGTTTCATTCCGTTTGGACTCCGTTTGATATTCCTTTTCTGCGAAACACTGAAATAGGCAAAACAAAAACAGCAATTTGCACTGGGCCTTGGGTTAATAGGTTAGTCCCAAAAGTAATATAAAAGTGTATAAATAAGCCCATTAAACATCCAAAACAGAATATATAATAGCATGGAACAATCAAAAATTATAGATACGTTGGAGACGTATCAAGCATCCCCAAGCTTAATTCCTGCTCGTCCTCGAGTAGGTAAATGATAAAAACAGAATTTTTGATGTGGAATGCTACCTAGCATATTTCTCAATGTAATTTTCTTTATTGTGGCATGAATGTTCAGATCCGAAAGATTCAAGATAAAAGTTTAATGTTGACATAAAAATAATAATACTTTAAGCATGCCAACCAAGCAATTACGTCTTATCAAAATAACATAGCCAAAGAAAGCTTATCCCTACAAAATCATATAGTTTGGCTATGCTTCATTTTCGTCACACAAAATGCTCTCATCATGCACAACCCCGATGACAAGCCAAGCAATTGTTTCATACTTAGCCTTTTCAAACTCTTTCAACTTTTACGCAGTATATGAGCGCGAGCCATGGACATGGCACTATGGGTGGAATAGAATATAATGATTGAGGTTGTGTGAGAAGTCAAAAAAGGAGAAAGTCTCACATTGACGCGGCTAATCAACGGGCTATGGAGATGCCCATCAATTGATGTCAATGCAAGGAGTAGGGATTGCCATGCAACGGATGCACTAGAGCTATGAGTATATGAAAGATCAACAAAATAAACTAAGTGGGTGTGCATCCAACTTGCTTGCTCACGAAGACCTAGGGCATTTGAGGAAGCCCATTGTTGGAATATACAAGCCAAGTTCTATAATGTAAAGTTCCCACTAGTATGTGAAAGTGACAAAATAGGAGACTCTCTATCATGAAGATTATGGTGCTATTTTGAAGCACAAGTGTGGTAAAAGGATAGTAACATCGTCCCTTCTCTCTTTTTCTCTCATTTTTTTATTTCTTTTTTTATTTGGGCCTTCTTCTATTTTTTTGGCCTCTTTTCTTTCTTTTTTTCCTTTCGTCCGGAGTCTCATCCCGACTTGTGGGGGAATCATAGTCTCCATCATCCTTTCCTCACTTGGGACAATGCTCTAATAATGATGATCATCACACTTTTATTTACTTACAACTCAAAGATTACAACTCAATACTTAGAACAAAATATGACTCTATGTGAATGCCTCCGGCGGTGTACCGGGACATGCAATGAATCAAGAGTGACATGTATGAAAGAATTATAAAGGTGGCTTTGCCACAAATACGATGTCAACTACATGATCATGCATAGCAATATGACAATGATGATGCATGTCATAATAAACGGAACGGTGGAAAGTTGCATGGCAATATATCTCGGAATGGCTATGGAAATGCCATAATAGAGCGTATCATATCACGGGGTTTGGATGCACCGGCGAAGTTTGCACCAACTCTCAAGGTGAGAAAGGGCAATGCGCGGTACCGAAGAGGCTAGTAATGATGGAAGGGTGGGAGTGCGTATAATCCATGGACTCAACATTAGTCAAAAAGAACTCACATACTTATTGCAAAAATCTACAATTCATCAAAACCAACCACTACGCGCATGCTCCTAGGGGGATAGATTGGTAGGAAAAGACCATCGCTCGTCCCCGACCGCCACTCATAAGGAAAGTAATCAAAGAACACCTCATGCTTCAAATTTGTCACACAACGTTTACCATACGTGCATGCTACGTGACTTGCAAACTTCAACACAAGTATTTCTCAATTTCACAATTACTCAACTAGCACACCTCTAATATTACCACCTTTATATCTCAAAACAACTATCAAGTATCAAACTTCTCTTACTATTCAATGCACTTTTTAAACTACCATGCTGTTCTAAAGGACTCTCAAAATTATATAAGTGAAGCATAAGAGACCAATAATTTCTATAAAATATAACCACCACCGTGCTCTAAAAGATATAAGTGAAGCCCTAGAGCAAAATTGTTTAGCTCAAAAGATATAAGTGAAGCACATAGAGTATTCTAATAAATTCCGAATAATGCGTCTCTCTCAAAAGGTGTGTTTAGCAAGGATGATTGTGGTGATCTAAAAAGTAAAGACTCAAATCATACAAGACGCTCGAAGCATAACACATATCATGTGGTGAATAAAAATATAGCTCCAAATAAAGTTACCGATGGACGAAGACAAAAGGGGGGATGCCTTCCGGGGCATCCCCAAGCTTAGGCTTTTTGGGTTGTCCTTAGATTTTAGCTTGGGGTGCCTTGGGCATCCCCAAGCTTAGGCTCTTGCCACTCCTTGTTCCATAATCCATCAAATCTTTACCCAAAACTTGAAAACTTCACAACACAAAACTTAACAGAAAATCTCGTGAGCTCCGTTAGCGAAAGAAAACAAAACACCACTTCAAGGTACTGTAATGAACTAATTCTTTATTTATATTGGTATTAAACCTACTGTATTCCAACTTTTCTATGGTTCATAAACTCCATTACTAGCCATAGATTCATCAAAATAAGCAAACAACACACGAAAAACAGAATCTGTCAAAAACAAAACAGTCTGTAGTAATCTGTAACTAATGCAAACTTCGAGAACTCAGAAAAATCTACCAAAATAGGAAGACCTAGATAATTTATTTATTGATCTACTTCAATTGGAATCAGTATTTTATCACGTTCTGGTGATTTTTAACAATTGTTTTCGTGAGCAGAAAGTTTCTGACTTTTTCAGCAAGATCAAATAATTACTATCCAAGAAGATCCTATAGGTTTTACTTGGCACAAACACTAATTAAAACATTAAACCACATCTAACCGGAGGCTAGATCAAATATTTATTACTAAACATAAATAAAAAGTAAGAAACAAAAATGAAATTGGGTTGCCTCCCAACAAGTGCTTTTCTTTAAAGCCTTTTTAGCTAGGCATTGATAATTTTAATGATGCTCACATGAAAGACAAGAATTGAAGCGCAAAGAGAGCATCATAAAACACGTGAAAAACACATCTAAGTCTAACATACTTCCTATGCATAGGCATCTTATAGGCAAACAAATTATCAAGGCAAGCAAAAACTAGCATATGCAAGGAAGCGGAAAGAAGCAATAGCAATCTCAACATGACGAGAGGTAATTTAGTAACATGAAAATTTCTACAACCATATTTTCCTCTCTCATAATAATTACATGTAAGATCATAAGCAAGTTCAATAAAATAGCTATCACATAACACATTCTCAACACGATCCACATGTATGCGAAGTTGACACTCTTCCAAAATAGTGGGATTGAACATTCTCCAAACCCACTTTTATCAAAAATTTCATAAGATTGAACATTCTCCAAATATGTGGGATATAAAGTTGACACTCTTCCAAACCCACTTTCAATAATATTGCAAACACTATTATCAATCTCATATTCATCATGGGGCTTAATTAATTTTCAAGATCAAAAGAAGAATCACCCCAATCATGATCATTGCAACAAATAGTAGTCATAGCAAAACTAGCATCCCCAAGCTTAGGGTTTTGCATATTATTAGCACAATTGACATTAAGAGAATTTATAGTAACATCATTGCAATCATGCTTTTCATCGAAGGAACTACCAGGTATGGGTGCAATAGCAACGATCTCATGTTTAACATAAGGAACTATAGCAAATTCATCTTCATAAATATTGGCATCACGGCCACAAGAATAGCGAGCATCATGTTCATCAAGGGACATTTCAATCAAATCATCGGAATCATCATTATCTATAGATTCATGCATATCATTATTTTCTTCCAAAGCAACGGTCATTCTCTCAATAAATTCTTTGACATAGGCATTATGAGCATAATTTTCATAGCAATATTTAAGTATGTCAAAATTTTCAGATTCGTAGAGAGTAATATCATACTTTTCAATCAAAGAAGCAACTTCATAAGCACCCTTAAAAGCAACAAATTCTTCAATTTGTTTGATATCATAGTAACTATAAACACCCTTTGCATAAGAAGATAAGATTTCATTTTCATTAAACTCACATAGGTAGGGAAGGTGTTTTTAGGGTTCTTAGAGCAACAAGTAAAATCATGAATTTCACAAAGATTCCAAGCATAACACAACAATCTGTTTATTTGATCCCATAAGAATCTCCCTTTTTCAGACAAACGGCGGCGCACAAAATGAGCATGCTCATCTAAAGATTTTCCATCAACTAGGCTAGTTGGGGTTTCAGCACAAGCGCATAAGGATCGAAGATGATCCAAGTAGAACACTTTAAGTGGATCCATATCAATAGATTTTTAGCAAGCAAAGATGCAAGAAAATAGAAGGCACATGGAAACACAAACAAAGATACATACGGGAAGAAGGCGAAGAAAAGGCAAAGCTGAAGTGGGGGAGAGGAAAACGAGAGGCAAATGGCAAATAATGTAATGCGAGGGATAAGAGTTTGTGATGCGTACTTGGTATGTCTTCACTTGACTTGACTTGGCGTAGATTTCCCCAGCAACGGTGCCAGAACTTCTTGCTACCTCTCAAGCACTGCGTTGGTTTTCCCTTGAAGAGGAAAGGGTGATGCAGAAAAGTAGCGTAAGTATTTCCCTCAGTTTTTGAGAACCAAGGTATCAATCCAGTAGGAGGCCACACGCAAGTCCCTCGTACCTACACAAACAAATAAGAACCTTGCAACCAACGCGATAAAGGGGTTGTCAATCCCTTCATGACCACTTGCAAAAGTGAGATCTGATAGAGATGATAAGATAATATTTTTGGTATTTTTATGATAAAGACTAAAATTAAAGAAAGCAAAATAAACGGCGACAGAAATAGCTTGTTGACGGGAGGTTAATATGATGGAAGATAGACCCGGGGGCCATAGGTTTCACTAGTGGCTTCTCTCAAGATAGCATAAGTATTACGGTGGGTGAACAAATTACTGTCGAGCAATTGATAGAAAAGTGCATAATTATGAGAATATCTAGGCATGATCATGTATATAGGCATCACGTCCGCGACAAGTAGACCGACTCCTGCCTGCATCTACTACTATTACTCCACACATGGACCGCTATCCAGCATGCATCTAGAGTATTAAGTTCATAAGAATAGAGTAACACATTAGGTAAGATGACATGATGTAGAGGGATAAACTCAAGCAATATGATATAAACCCCATCTTTTTATCCTCGATGGCAACAATACAATATGTGTCCTTTCCCCTGCTGTCACTGGGATCGAGCACCGCATGATTGAACCCAAAGCTAAGCACTTCTCTCATTGCAAGAAAGATCAATCTAGTAGGCCAAACCAAACTGATAATTCGAAGAGACTTGCAAAGATAACCAATCATACATAAAAGAATTCAGAGAAGATTCAAATATTGTTATAGATAATCTTGATCATAAACCCACAATTCATCAGATCTCGACAAACACACCGCAAAAAGAGTTACATCAAATAGATCTCCAAGAAGATCGAGGAGAACTTTGTATTGAGATCCAAAGAGAGAGAAGAAGCCACCTAGCTAATAAATATGGACCCGAAGGTCTGTGGTAAACTACTCACACATCATCGGAGAGGCTATGGTGTTGATGTAGAAGCCCTCCGTGATCGATGCCCCCTCCGGCAGAGCGCCGGAAAAGGCCCCAAGATGGGATCTCACGGGTACAGAAGGTTGCGGCGGTGGAATTAGGTTTTTGTAGTGCTCCTCGATGGTTTCGGGGTACGTAGGTATATATAGGAGGAAGAAGTAGGTCGGTGGAGCCACGAGGGGCCCACGAGGGTGGAGGGCGCACCCAGGGGGGTAGCGCGCCCCCTGCCTCGTGGCCTCCTCGGTTATTTCTTGACGTCCACTCCAAGTCCTCTGGATCACGTTTCTTCCAAAAATAGCTCTCCCGAAGGTTTCATTCCGTTTGGACTCCGTTTGATATTCCTTTTCTACGAAACACTGAAATAGGCAAAAAAACAAAAATTTGCACTGGGCCTTGGGTTAATAAGTTAGTCCCAAAAATAATATAAAAGTGTATAAATAAGCACATTAAACATCCAAAACAGAATATATAATAGCATGGAACAATCAAAAATTATAGATACGTTGGAGACGTATCATTGCGCGCTGAGGGCTGATAGTCAACAGAAGAATGGAGTTTGATCAGGTGCATCACCCATGGAGCATAAAACTTCAAGCCAAACAGATCAATCCCAGATGCAACAAGTTGTCTGATGAAGAAATCCTGGGTATTGAATCTGATGCCATTGACAATATAGAATACCAAAGTCTTCATGGTTCCTTCAAATTTGGCTTCAGAAGAATATCCCTTGACTGGCCATAGAGTACGCCTCAGAATGTGATAAACTGTGCGGGCAAGTACTCGAGGTCTTTGACGAAGAATTCCTTGGGATATTCAGCATCTTGAGGCAATGGCTTCATCATACTGAGCATCTGACTCATATTGGGTTCCGGCCTCTGAAAGATACTCTGCTGTTCATTATTGTGAAGCTGACAACCAGGCTCATACAATTCACCTGGAGTGGGCAGGGAGGTAAGCTCAATGATGTCTTGAGCTTTGGCTTCATGATGCACATCTCCTGTCATCCACTCAAGGATCCATGTCTTCGGATCCCTGTTGTAGCCACGAATGTGAAGTGTAGCATAGAACTGCAGTAGAAGCTCTTCATTCCAGTGCTCTTTGTCTGTTACAAACTGCAGAAGACCAGCATCTCTAAAGCAGTCCAGTGCTTCTTCAGGACAGGGCAGCCCAGCAATAGCTTCACAATCAAGACGCATGTGAGGAAAGATTCGCTCTTGATTGTATAGAATGCAGGAGTAATAGCTGCGCTGCTGATAGCTCCAGAATCGATCGAAAGAGATATTTGGCTTCGAATATGGATTTTTGGCACTGTCGAAGAATGTGTTGTGTGCCCTGAAGCTGTTCACGCTGAAACATCCTGGCGATGTAGCAGCACCTGGAAGCCTTCGCAGCCTTGGCTTCGACTTCTGAACTTGAGGCCTCTGCTCAACATGCTAGTCGTACTGTGGTCCAGGAGGTGTTGGAGGAACCAAAACGGGCCATCTCACTGTGACAAGCTGGCCGCGATCATAGGCTTGTTCAATGGTGTGAGGCCTGGGAGTTGGAACAGTGGCTTCAGCATTCACAGTGGCTTCAAGTTGTGCATGAGCTTCGGGCACCACATTAGCTTCAGGCTCCACATTGTCTTCGGCCATGACAACGTCATTGGCGTCATTAGCGTTGTTTATGGCAGCCTCAGTGTTTTCAACCTCCGTTTCTTCAATAACAGGAGGGTCGGGCATAGTCACATTCTCCTCGAGAATGACTTGATCAGTGGAAGGGGGTGTGGCAAATCTTTCTTCTTCTCTTGTTTCTTGATCTTCATTGGCTGATGCAGCCGGAATGTCTTTAGCAGCTTTAGCTTCAGACTCAAAGACATTCGCAGTAGGGGTGCCTTCAGAAAACACTTGACGTGCTACTGAGCTTTGTTGCGCCTCCCCTTACGGAATGCTCGACATGGTGACCTAGGGCCTTTGCGAAGCCTGCGGAAAGCGGGCAACGCCTGTGGTGATGGAGTGGTCTACACCATGTAGTTGTCGTCGTCAAGTACTGGAGTGGTGACTTGAGGTGGTGGAGTTGTGGGTGTTTCATCATGAATGGGGGTGTCTTGTTGAGGGCGATCGGCCCATGAATCATCTTGAGCGATTGGCGTCAATGGATGACCAACGTTGATAAGTTCACTGCTCGTTGGAGCAGGCGATGATACCGACTGGGGCTCAAGCTGAGGAAGGACTTCATCATCTTCAAAATTGTCTTCATGACCAATGTCTTCAGCTATGATGGGGTCAACAGCTGGAACTTCTTCATCTTCGTGAGCCTCTGTGGAAGCAGGCTCATGGATCACAAGACGGTGCTCTTGATTGTTTGAAGCTGGAAGTGCAACTGAAAGGGGTTCAACATTGAGGGGCTCAGTGGCAGCAGCATGCTCTTTCTTTGAAGACTTTGTCTTCAGCTTCTTCTTGGATGGGGCATCATCATAAGCATCCTTGTGCTTGCGTTTCCTAGCTTCGGCTTCAGCTGCCCTTGTCTTCTTTAGCTCTGAAGCTGCTGAGGTGACCTTAGGCTTCGAGCCTGTCATGCTGGCAGGGAAGACAATGCTTGGTTCTTCCCGCCGTGATGCTTCAGCTTGGGCCGCAGCAGGCTTCTTCCTCTGTTTGGCAGCCATTCTGGGGTCGATGCCAGGATGCCCAAGAGCTTTGCGCTTTTCAGCTTCATTGTGGGCCTGGACGCATTTCTCTGCGAAGTATTTCATGCGCTCTCGTGAGCCTTTAGCTTCTTCACGCTTCTTGACAAATTGTTCCTTTAGATCATGCATCATCTTCTTGAAGATCCGCACATCAGCCACGCTGAGCTTGGCCATGTTCTTCTTGAAGTGAGCCTTCTCATAGTCAATCTTGTTCTTGAGCTCGACAATCGTCTGAGCCAAGGCCACTTCATTGGCAATGGCTCCGTGGAAGGTGACGTTGATGTCTACAGGCAGCTGAAGATCATCAATGCTGATGGTCTGGTCATCAAACCACTCATCAATGAAATTGTTCAAAATGTCCACGTCAAAGAGGGGCAGATCGTTGAAGATCTCCGCCTCTTGCTTGCTCTTGATAAGCATCTCAAGGGCTTCATCACCAAGATCTTCATCGCTAGACAAATCAATGGTGGCATCCTTATTGCGCAGAATGGCAGTTGGGGTCAGTTCATGCCCAGAACTCTTCATGGGCTTCTTTGTCTTCTTGGACTTCTCGGTCTTCTTGGAGACACGAGACAAATCTTCAGACTGCACACTGGGTTCAGGAGGTGCAGTGGCCAATGGCTTCACAGTCGAAGCTTTTGGTGCGACAGAGGGCTTCGAAGCTTTCGATTTCTTCTTTTTCTGCTTTGGTGGAGCTGGCGCATCTTCAGAATCTGCGTCATCAACTGATTGCTCCACAGTGGCTCTTTGAGCAGCTATGTGAGAGAGGAGGCCATCAAAGTTGTTGAAGGGGCCAATGACATTTGGATTGGCATCGCGTGTGCCATCAGCCCTTGGAGCAGACGGACCAGGGTTGAAGTTGAGTCCAAGATCTTTCTTGTTCTTCACAGCTGACTCTCTTGCAAACTGATAGTTGCACTTGAAAAGATTGTCTTTGTGACACCATAACGTAGATGATGGGTCGGCATTCTCTGGCTTCGGTCCTCGGACCATGCATGGGTAGAAGCCTTGAGCAATGGCTTCAGACTTGGACTTGGGCTGAATATTTCTATATAGAATATCTCCCCATGGGCGCTTGATAGCGTTCTTTTCAGCATATTCAGCAGTCACAAATCTGTACTTGAACCATTCTTCCGCCCAATATCTTCGAATCGATTGGATTCGGGTCTTGCGCTGGCCATAGCTTTCCTCGGGATCTGTCTTGTACATTTCAAACAGATCAGGAGGTAAATCCTTTGCAATATCTCCACGGCGCTGCCTGCCACCCTTTCTAGCTGATTTCTCTGTTGCCATTATATTCAGACTGAATGGCTTCCTTTTGCTGGTCAGACAAGAGCCGGCTCCAGGTGAGTGAATATGACGCTGTAAGAACTTTGCAACTGAATGCAGACTATGAGAACCAAGGGATTTTCTCACGGACATGTACCTGTGACAGCATTAGAGATGCGAGGGAAAGGGAAGAGGTCATGTGCATTCTCAGAAGATTTTGAAGATAAATCAGTTTGAAGACATTGACCTCATAATGCGAAGACATTCACTTATTTGAAGAGAGTTGGTTCCAGATTTGTACAAATCCATGAATATGTACAAGTGAGGAATCTAACTAGTTATGAAGCATAAGTGAATATACTTAGCATGATATGAGATGCAAATAAAGACGGATCCAGATTTGAAAGTGAAGAAACCACTTTTGGTTGAAGTGGATGGATTTGAGGGATCAAAAAGGTAGTAAAAAGTAAGTTTTAATTACTGCTTGATGAACTTCTAGACGAGGTGGAGAGAGAGCCCGAGCAGTTCAATCTCCCGCGCCCTAACTTGGCGGCTGAAGACACCTACGGCGGCGGCGGAGAGGATGAGGTCCGCGGCCGGCGTGAGGACGGCGTCGAAGAAGTTGCGGCAGCAAAGCGCTTCGTCTCCAGCGTCGACGCGAGCTAGCGGAGGCGCTAGGGTTTGTGCGAGGTGGCGAGGTGGAAGAAGAGATAATGACCGTGGTGAGTGTATATTTATAAGGAAAGGGACAACACAACATAATTACGCAGGTGCCCCTGGCGGTTCACATTTGAAGGACACATGGCATGCATGCAACTTATTGGAAGTTGTTCCATGTTCCCACGCACGCCTGGATTGTCGGGTGGTCGTTCCGGCTTCTCCGGTATTCAGGCAATAAGGATATAGCATTAAAAACAGATTTAAACTTTTGTCTCTTTGTCTTCTGCTAACAAGGATTCAGAGAAGACAATCGACAGGTTTCAATAGAATGCATATGATTTGGATAGATAGAATTTGAGGTAGAAGCACAGAAGGGGTTAGGGTCTGATCAAATTCACTTAGATCAATAAGAATTCAAGTATGAAGACATAGCCATAAGTGAATGATGTAGAGGACAGAACACGAATATATGTGTATATCAGCATAAGACCAAATCAACATTGTGAAGTTAAACGTGAAGATAAATCAATGTTGAAGACAAATCAAATGCGAAGACTAAGAAATTGTGACACCAATTGAAACATATCAAAAGAATTTGGTGGTGGCGTTACCCACCGTATAGGAAGTATTAGACCCAGACACGGTGCACAATTGTCTTGGCGCTCCGAAGTCAAATTCCGCATTAATGTATTCACACTTAGAGTGTATGTCTTCATTGATTGAAGATATACGTTACTTCGTGTGTTGCACATCTAAGTCATCAATATGCGTAAGCATTAGGATGTGTGTCCAATTACAGGACATTCGAGGATTCTAAGATATTTAGCTCACACCGCAACTTGCAAAACCTTTTCTCATCCAAGGGCTTTGTGAAGATATCTGCCAATTGCTCTTCAGTGTTGACGTGAATGATATCAATATCTTCCTTCATGACATGATCTCTGAGAAAGTGACGACGGATTTGAATGTGCTTTGTCTTCGAGTGCTGGACAGGGTTGTTGGCAATCTTGATGGCGCTTTCATTGTCGTAGTAAAGTGGCACTTGCTTCATATGGATGCCATAGTCCTTGAGAGTTTGCTTCATCCATAGAAGCTGAGCGCAGCAAGATCCAGCAGCAATTTATTCAGATTCAACAGTGGAGAGCGATACACAGTTCTGCTTCTTTGAAGACCAACAGACAAGAGATCGCCTAAGAAAATGACATGTGCCTGATGTGGAATTGCGATCAACCTTGTCACCAGCATAATCAGCATCTGAGAATCCAACTAGATCAAACTCTGAGCCCTTTGGATACCATAATCCTAGTGTTGGGGTGTAAGCCAAATATCGAAGAATTCTCTTCACTGCTAAGTGATGCGATTCCTTTGGTGCCGCTTGGAATCGGGCACACATGCAAACGCTAAGCATTATATCTGGCCTAGATGCACATAAATAGAGTAAAGAACGAATCATGGAGCGGTACACCTTTTGATCGAACTCTTAACCATTGTCGTCGAGACCAAATTGACCTTTGGTTGGCATTGGCGTCGTGTACCCTTTGCAATCTTGCATTCCAAACTTCTTCAGGCAATCTTTGAGGTATTTCTCTTGTGATATGAAGATCTCATTGCTCTGCTGACGGATTTGAAGACCGAGGAAGAATTTTAGCTCACCCATCATGGACATCTGATATTGCTCTTGCATCATGTGCCCAAACTCATCACTGTATCTCTTGTCAGTGCAGCCGAAGATAATGTCATCACATAGATCTGGCATACAAACAGTTCACCATCGTATGTCTTCGTGAAGAGAGTGGGATCTAGGGAACCAGGTTTGAAGCCTTTGCTCTCCAGGAAGTCTTTGAGTGTGTCATACCAAGCGTGAGGGGCTTGTTTGAGGCCATATAGTGCCTTATTGAGCTTGTATACCATGTCAAGATGTTTTGGGTCTTCAAAGCCAGGTGGTTGTGCAACATACACTTCTTCTTCAATCTTGCCATTGAGAAAAGCACTCTTCACATCCATTTGGTACAGGAGGATGTTGTGATGGTTGGCATAGGCTAGTAGTATGCGAATGGCTTCAAGCCTAGCCACAGGAGCAAATGTTTCATCGAAGTCAATCCCTTCAACTTGAGTGTATCCTTGAGCAACGAGACGAGCCTTGTTTCTGACCACTTGATGCTCATCTTGTTTGTTGCGATAGATCCATTTGGTGCCTATGATATTGTGCTTGCGAGGATCAGGACGCTTAACCAATTCCCACACATTGTGCAGCTCGAACTGTTGAAGCTCTTCTTGCATAGCTTGAATCCATTCAGGTTCCATGAAGGCTTCAACAACTTTCTTGGGTTCAGATATAGAGACAAATGCAAAGTGCCCACAGAAATTTGCTAGCTGTGTTGCTCTTGAACGAGTGAGTGGACCAGGTGCATTGATGTTATCAATTATCTTCTCAATCTGCACTTCATTTTCAACACGAGGATGAACTGGACGAAGAATTTGCCCTTTGCTAATCATTGTCTTCGTCTTCAGTATTGGCTTCAGGCTGAGCAATGTCTTCAGGTTGATTAGGTGCAGAAATGATGATTTCTTCTTCAGCCTGTACCTCTGAAGGTATGATTTCTCCAGTACCCATAAGCTTGATCGATTCACTAGGTGAGACTTCATCTAGCACATTTGGCAGGTGCTCTCTTTGCGAGCCGTTAGTCTCATCGAACCGCACATCCACAGTTTCAACCACTTTATAGTGAAAGAGGATGAAGACTCTGTAGGAGTGCGAATCCTTTCCATAGCCAAGCATAAAACCTTCATGTGCTTTCGGTGCAAATTTTGAAGTGTGATGTGGGTCTTTGATCTAGCACCTAGCACCAAATACTCTGAAGTAACTGGCATTTGCCTTCTTACCAGTTAGGAGCTCATAGGATGTCTTCTTTAGAAGCTTGTGAAGATAAACACGGTTGATGACGTGGCATGCGGTATCAATGGCTTCAGGCTAGAACTTCCTTGGAGTCTTGTACTCATCAAGTATGCGAATGGCTTCAAGCCTAGCCACAGGAGCAAATGTTTCATCGAAGTCAATTCCTTCTACTTGTGTGTAACATTGAGCAACGAGACGAGCCTTGTTTCTGACAAATTGACCATGCTCATATTGTTTGTTGCGATAAATCCATTTGGTGCCGACGATATTGTGCTTGTGAGGGTCAGGACGCTTTACTAGCTCCCATACATTATTCAGCTCAAACTGTTGAAGCTCTTCTTGCATAGCTTGAATCCATTCAGGTTCCATGAAGGCTTCATCAACTTTCTTGGGTTCAGATATAGAGACAAATGCAAAGTGCCCACAGAAGTTTGCTAACTGTGTTTCTCTTGAACGAGTGAGTGGACCAGGTGCATTGATACTATCAATTATCTTCTCAATCTGGACTTCATTTGCAACTCGAGGATGTACTGGACGAAGATTTTGCCCTTGCTGATCATTGTCTTCATCTCCAGCATTGGCTTCAGGATGAGCATTGTCTTCATGCTGTTAGGTGCAGTAATGATGATTTCCTCTTCAGCCTGTTCCTCTGTAGGTATGATTTCTCCAGTACCCATTAGCTTGATAGATTCACTTGGCGCAGCTTCATCTAGCACATTTGGTAGGTGCTCTCTTTGCGCGCCGTTAGTCTCATCGAACCGCACATCCACAGTTTCAACCACTTTATAGTGAAAGAGGTTGAAGAATCTGTAGGAGTGCGAATCATTTCCGTAGCCAAGCATAAAACCTTCATGTGCTTTCGGTGCAAATTTTGAAGTGTGATGTGGATCCTTGATCCAACACCTAGCACCAAAGACTTTGTAATAGCTGACATTTGGCTTCTTACCAGTCAAAAGTTCATAAGATGTCTTCTTGAGGAACTTGTGAAGATAAACACGGTTGATGATGTGGCAAGCAGTATCAATGGCTTCAGGCTAGAACTTCCTTGGAGTCTTGTACTCATCAAGCATTGTACGTGCTATCTCAACGAGGGTTCTGTTCTTGCGCTCCATGATGCCATTCTGCTGAGGTGTGTATGGAGCTGAGAACTCATGAGTGATGCCCAATGTATCAAGATAAGTGTCGAGGCCGGTGTTCTTGAACTCTGTGCCGTTGTCACTTATGATGTGCTTGATCTTGATGCCACAGTTCGTCATGGCACGATTGGCAAATCGTCTGAAGACATCCTGCACTTCATTCTTGTAGAGGATTATATGCACCCATGTATATCTTGATTAATCATCAATAATGACGAAGCCATAGAGGCAAGTAGTGGTAGTAAGAGTAGAGTAGTGAGTAGGGCCAAATAAGTCCATGTGAAGCAGCTCGAAGGGACGAGCCGTCGTCATGATTGTCTTCGAGGGATGCTTGGCCCTAGTCATCTTTCTAGCTTCGCAGGCACCACACAGATGATCCTTCTTGAACTTGACGCCCTCGATGCCAACAACATGTTTCTTCTTCGCGAGTGTGTACAAGTTCCTCATGCCAGCATGCCCTAGCCTCCGATGCCAGAGCCAGCACTCTGAAGCTTTTGCTAGAAGACATACGGCCAACTGTGGTCCTACTGAGAAATCTACCATGTACAGATCATCTTTTTGATACCCTTCAAAGACTAGAGATTTGTCAGACTCCATAAGCACAAGGCAATGATATTTTCCAAATATCACAGTCATGTTGAAGTCACAAAGCATTGAGACAGACATTAAGTTGAAACCAAGGGATTCAACAAGCATCACTTTATCCATGTGCTGATCCCTTGAGATTGCAACTCTACCTAGACCCAATACCTTGCTTTTACCAGTGTCAGCAAATGTGATGTGACTCTTGTCAGATGGACGTAGGGTTGAATCCATCAGAAGACTTTGATCACCAGTCATGTGGTTAGGGCATCCATTGTCCATAATCCATTCTGAAGCCTTTGGTGCCATACCCTACAGTGCAATTTGGGGGATAGGCTTCACGAAGGGTATTGTGAAGCATAAACATTCGATGAACAAGTGGATTATGGAAGTTCAGATCTGGGTTAGGATAAACAGGATGATTGTCAAGGAATCCTGGAACGAAATACATAGTAAGACCATTTGGGCATTTTATCTTGCACCACTCAAGATGTTTTAGGTCCCCAGCATATGCATCAGACGCCTTTGATTTCCGCCTGGAGACCTTTCCCTGCAAAAGAGAGTTATTTTTTCTTAACCACCCACATCTTCAGGGGTGGCTTAGAAGCAATGAGTCTAAGTGCAACATCTGAGAACTTCGGCTTTGGAGCCCTAGAAAATAGCCTTGCAGGAGGTGAATAATACTCATAGGAATAAGCAGAAAAGTTCTTAGTTTTATGAACATAGCGGTTTGACGGAACACGCTCATATCCATAGGTCTGAGTATGATTTCCCTGCAAAACATTGGCATTAGGGTGACTCTGGTGAGTCCTCTGTCTGTATGAAGCCTTAGGACCATATGAAGCCTTTGGTCTGGGGTTTGTCTTCTTCCCAGGTGGTGTCATGACGACAGTCATAGGAAGATTCTCAAGACAACTTTTGGGCACCCATATCTTCTTCATAGGCGATCCATTCCTACAGTTAGTACCAATATACCTGGCAAACACTTCACCATTCTGATTCTTAAATAGCTTATAGTTTGCATCAAGGGATTCACCAATGATAATCAGGTTAGCACAAGTGAAGCCAAATAAGGTAGATGGATCCACTTAAGGTCCCTTTGCAGCAACCCATGTGGTTTTGGGGTACTGCTCAGGCTTCCAGTAAGAACCATCAACATTCATTTTCCTCTCGAACCCAACACCCTCTTTCCTAGGGTTTCGGTTCAGAATCTGCTTTTTGAGGACATCACATAGTGTCTGATGCCCTTTGAGACTTTTGTACATTCCTGTCTCAAGCAATGTCTTCAACCTGGCATTCTCATCAGCAATAGTAGTGGTATCCTCAGTAGAGGGGTTAGTTACCACATCAGCAGTTAAAGATATTGCAACAGGAGCAGCAGTAGAACATTCAGCAATAGAGAAAGTGTTATCACGCTCAAGACATTTTAGACATGGTGGTTCAAATCCTTCCTGAGCGGAACTGATCTGTTGAGCGTGAAGTGACTCGTTCTCCTTTTTAAGATCTTCATGAGCCGCTCTCAAGTTCTCCAGTTCTTGCTTCCTTTGAAGATAATCGTAGGAAAGCTTTTCATGAGTTGTTGAGAGTGTTTCATGACGACTTTCAAGTTCCTCGTACTTAACATGAAGATTTTTTATGTCTTCAATTAAGGACTGAGATCGGGTCATTTCCGCGTCCAACAGGTAATCGCTTTTGTCTAACAACTTTTGAATATGTTCCATAGCAGTTTGTTGTTTAGTTGAAATTTTAGCAAGTGTTTTGTAGCTAGGTTTAGATTCACATTCAGAGTCATCTTCACTTGATGTTTGAAAATAAGCATCGCGTGAGTTTACCTAGGCACCACGTGCCATGAAGCAGTAGGTGGGAGCAGAGTCATCCTCATCATCGGCATCAGCATTGGTGACGGGGCCATTGTCTTCAGTGTTGAAGATGGACTTGGCAACATAGGCAATAGATAGAGCCAGGCTCGCAACGCCTGAATCAGACTCCTCCTTGTCGGTGTCAAAACCGGCGGATCTTGGGTAGGGGGTCCCGAACTGTGCGTCTAGGGTCGAGGGTAACAGGAGACGGGGGACACGATGTTTACCCAGGTTCGGGCCATCTTGATGGAGCTAATACCCTACTTCCTGCTTGATTGATCTTGATGAATATGAGGATTACAAGAGTTGATCTACCACGAGATCGTAATGGCTAAACCCTAGATGTCTAGCCTTTATGATTGTGTCTGCCTCTATGGACTAATCCCTCCGGTTTATATAGACACGGAGGGGCTTAGGGTTGTACAAAGTCGGTTTACAGAGGAAGGAAGCTACATATCCGAACGCCAAGCTTGCCATCCAGGCAAAGGAGAGTCCCATCCGGACACGAGAAGATGTCTTCTGTCTTGTATCTTCATAGCCCATCAGTCCGACCCATGTTACATACCCGGACGCCCGAGGACCCCTTAATCCAGGACTCCCTCAGTAGCCCCTGAACCAGGCTTCAATGACAATGTGTCCGGCACGCAGATTGTCTTCGGCATTGCAAGGCGGGTTCCTCCTCCGAATACTCCAAAGCAGCCTTCGAACACAGAATACTTGTCCGGCTCTGCAAAACAAGTACCACACACACACGCAGAGAGAGTATAATATTTCACGAGTCCAATCTACTGACAACTTTTGTAGCGTGACATCACGTCGCTGCCCGGTCATTATTTCGAACCGTTTTTTAGCCTCCCGCTTCACGTTTTTGAGATGCGGTTTTATTGGAACGTCTTGTCAAAGCAGAGATCGTGTCCCCTTATTGCGGGATTCTCATCAATACGGGCATGGGTAATCCAACCATGCCGTCTACATGACCCTTGGGGAATAGGTGAGTTTTAAGGCGAGTGGGGAGGCGCTTGATATTCGCTGCCTTTATAAGGAGATAAGGATTCACCCTTTCACCCACGCCTTTTTCCTCTCTGCCCATCCATTCTCGAGCTCCATCGCCCAAGCTTCCACCCTTTCTGCCTCAAAAAAGCACTCCGACCATGTCCGAATCTGGAGCGCAGGGCAAGTGGCTGGTCTCCTCCGTCAAGGAGAAGGACATCACAAAGCTCTGGGAGGCCAGATACTTGGCCAAGGAAATCGCCCACCGGCTTCCGGCCAAGGGGCAAATCGTCCCCACACCGGAGCCCCATGAGAGGGTAGTGTTCATCCCCCACTTCATCCACGGGTTGGGATTTCCTCTCCACCCATTCGTCTGTGGACTCATGTTCTACTACGGGCTGGATTTCCATGATCTCGCCCCCAACTCCTTCCTCAACATCTCGGCATTTATTGTCGTGTGCGAGGCCTTCCTCCACATCCCACCCCACTTCGGACTGTGGTTAAAGATCTTCAATGTGAAGCCGAAGGTAGTGGATGGTCAACACACAGAGTGCGGAGGCGCCATGGTGAGCAAGATGCCCAACGTCACATGGCCCAAAGGTGCCTTTGTGGAGACCGTCAAAGGGTGGCAACAGCAGTGGTTCTACGTCACAGATCCCCGTGATGCCACCTGGGCCGAGGCTCCCGAATTCAAGTCCAGGGCCCCAATGCGGCTCACCTCCTGGCTAGAGAAGGGCCTAGACTGGGCCTCGTCTTTAGCGTTACGCATGAAGGCATCTGGAAGGTGCTCTTCAAGGCCAATGAGACGTGGCCAAAGGAGACTCAAGACCGTGGGTACAACCTGACCCATCCCGCCAGTCTGGTAAGTTTTTTCGTGTTTTCAAGGAGTATCCTTTACCTGTACACTCAAGGAGAATGTCTGAGCTTCCCCATTTTACTTTTTCAGGGCTGGATCAAGTGTCCGGCTCCGCTGCCCGAAGACCCAGCAATCCCACTTCTGACGAAGATGCTGGTTCCGGCGCCCTACCAGGCGGCGGAGAAGAAGGCCAAGGGGACCAGAAGTGGCCTCCACCATAAGGGTACTTCGGACGTGACGTCCGAAGACGCCGAGACCCACTCCTCCCCCACCGAGGACGAGAGGAGGAGGAGGAAAGAAACTCTCCCCCTGAGGGGGAAGGAAGAAGAGGGCTGCCTCCACGCATCTGGAGGCTGAGGCGTCCAAGAAGGGGAGGGTCTCCCTCGCGGACAACTCCGCGTGGGACATCGATAGCAGCTCTGAGTGGCGCCCCAGGGATAAGCCCCTGGCCGAATCGTAAGTACTCAAGACGCACTCCTATATCCGGCTCTTTTACTTCATGGTTTTAACATGTTAAATCATGCGCTGTAGTCTGGCTCGTTCCGACCTCCAGCAATCCTCATCTTCGGGGAATTCGCTGGATCCGAAGGTGATGGACAGCGGGTCTCTTCCAGGGGCCTCTTCTCCCAAGGCCATGGATGACACCGAGGTGTTGTCCCGAAGGACCTCCCCAGACCAGGGAGAGACGCAGGAGGCCGTCAGGGTGGCGCCAGAGGGTGAAACCTTGGCCGCCGGACACATGGGGGAGCAAATCCCCCTGGAGACTGGCGATGGGGGCCATATTCAATTCGGCCCCCAGCCGAATATAATTCCGGAGACCTATATGGCTCCGGAATCAGACGAGCAGCCCCCTTCGAAAGAAGGAGGTGCACCGATTCCACCGGTGACCTCTGTCCATCCAGAGGCACCGGATACTCTACTGGAAGCGCTGTGAAGCGCTTCCATTGTGGAGGAACACCGTACCCTCATGGGCACGGTGGTTGAGAGGATTCAGTCTATGAAGAGCGGACTGACCAAAGCCTGCACCAGCCTTCTAACAGGCTTTGAGGTATGAAACACAATTTATGTAAAAGGAATGTCATAGTATAGACAGTAGCCCCTGAGACACTGTCCGGTGTTCAAAAAGAAAAGCCGGACAAAGGATCAAATAATATTCGCAGGAGACTAACCATACATGTCTATGTGAACAAGAAGGCGTCTTTGCTGGCTGCGACCTCTCATTCTGCCGAAGTCTCCAGACTGAAGCAGAGTCTGGAGCGGACCGAGAAAGAGCTCGGCCGTGTGAAAAAACAGCTGGAGGACAAGCAAGGTATGCAATGACCCTCCGGCTGGGCGGCTTTACCATGACCGCCCCTACGGCCGTTAAGCCAACGATGACTTCTCGGGTCATCGAAAACCACCTCCGTGTTAGCTCCGAATACTCCAAGCAGATGGATCCGGCTGAGTTGTTGTCTTTGAACGAGCTCCTAGATCGCATCGCCGCCCTGGGGGTCGCTACAGACTACGATTGGATTGGGCTTAAACCCGACCAGAGAGAAATTAAATCTACACCGATCACCCATCAGATAGCGATAGTTGAAGAGCAAGTCGATAACTCTTCCTCTATATTGAGGACGAACTGTGTTCGGATTTCCGAGCTCGAAGATCCGGATACTCACCTTCGGAAGGACATAGCCCGCCCTCCGGACCTAGAATCGGACGACGGGCCTGAAAAATCAGTTAACATCTCGGAGCCCGAGCAATTAAGTTCGGGAGTTCTTCAAACTCCGGATTTCAAATCGGGTCAGGGTTCGGATTTAAAGCCACCCACCCAGATAGACGCGATCTCACGTACATACGACAACAGTCTCAAGAAACAATCCATCACTTTTGGGCCAGATTCCTCCTTGGCAAAGACAAGATTAAAGATTGCCGCGACGAAGACGCGATCTCAGCATTCTGCAATAATTGCACGGACAAAGGACTCCTCAACGCCATCAATCGCCATCGCGTATTACACTTCACTGACTTGGCAACCAACATACAGAAGTACTGTGCAATGGAAAGCGCCTGGAAAAGTCGGGCAGCTCTCTGGGAACCACCGGTTTCCACTCAACCCTTCGTCCGGGCAAAAAGGGTGCACCCTCACGGCGCACCAGATCCAATAGTAAAGAAATCTAAGCACATCATGGGGCGTGGAACCGTTCTGGAGGGATGGCTCGATAGGCCATGCAAAATACATGCAACACCGGACACCATACCAACCCATAGCCTTAGAGCATGTTGGATACTCCGGCAAGTGGCCAAGAGTGGTGAGGATATCCTCACCAAAAATACACCAGTGCAATACTCCCCGAAAGATGACGACCCCGGCGTACTGACAGTCTTCGAGACTTTTGCTTCAAACAATCGGCGTAAAATTGCTTTCCACGACCTTGCCGAAGTCTGCCAAGTCGCAGCAAAACCCCTGGAACGACACGGCCATAACTTTCAATGCCGGTGACGAACCAAAATTCAGGACAGTCTGGGCACCAGCCGCCTTGGTCCTCAGTCCAATTGTGGACGGATATCGGCTCACCAAAGTGCTCATGGACGGCGGCAGCGGATTAAACCTCATCTATGAGGATACAATCAACAAAATGGAAATAGACAGGAACCGCATCGAACAAAGTAGCACGACCTTCCGAGGAATTATTCCCAGTCGGGAGGCGCGATGCGCGGGAAAAATCACAGTCGATGTGGTATTCAGCGCGCTAGAGAATTCTCGGCCCGAAGAAATAACCTTCCAAGTGGCCCCTTTCCATAGTGGATATCACGCCCTATTGGGGCGAGATGCATTTACACGCTTCCAAGCTATACCTCATTACGGGTACATGAAGCTCAAGATGCCTGGGCCCAATGGTGTAATCACTCTCGCCAGTGATCCGGACATAGCACTCCGTGCCGAAAACAAAACCGCATCCCTGGCCCTCGAGGGATTGTCCGAAGCCCTCGCGGCCGAAGAATTAACCGCACTACGCTCCACGGTGGATAGGGACGACGTATCCTGGACAAGAGACCCAAATCCACCTCCTTTAAACCAGCAGATGAAATAGTCAAATTTCAAGTCCACATGACGGACCCCAAGAAGACAGCATCCATCGGGGCACAACTCGACCCAACGGTCGACGCCACACTACGAGAGTTCCTGCATGAGAACTGGGACATATTCGCCTGGCACCCTTCTGATATGCCAGGAATCCCGCGCAGGTTGGCCGAACACAGCCTCAATATAGTAATGGGTTATAAACCGGTCAAGCAAACACTGCGGCGTTTTTCTGAACCCAAACGACAAGCTATGGGGGAGGAGCTAGCCAAGTTACTCGAGGCCGGATTCATCAGAGAAATAAAACACCCGGACTGGCTAGCAAACCTGGTGATGGTACCAAAGAAGGATAAATCCTGGCGTCTGTGCGTCGATTTCAAAGACCTCAACAAGGCTTGCCCTAAAGATCCCTTCCCCCTCCCTCGCATCGATCAGATTATTGATGCAACCGCAGGACACGACTCACTGTGTTTCCTCGACGCGTACTCCAGATACCATCAAATCAAGATGAAGGAGTCCAATCAAGCCACAACGGCATTCATTACCCCATATGGGCCTTTCTGCTTCAACATTATGCCTTTCGGGCTCAAAAACGCTGGCGCCACCTACCAACGCATGATCCAAACATGCCTGGAGAAACAGATCGGCAAGACAGTTGAAGCATATGTGGATCACGTCGTCATCAAAACCAGGCATGTCGAGTCATTGATAGACGATTTATGTCTCACATTCGACAACCTCCGTGCATATGACATCAAGCTCAATCCGGAAAAGTGTGTTTTCGGCGTCCCCGCCGGAAAACTGCTAGGCTTCATCGTTTCCAATAGAGGAATTGAGGCAAATCCAGCCAAAATCCGAGCTTTGTCACAATTGGCTACGCCAACAGACCTTAAACAGGTCCAAAAACTCGCGGGATGCGTGGCAGCTTTAAGCTGCTTTATCTCCAGATTGGGAGAAAAAGCATTTCCACTCTACCGCCTTCTCCGATGCACCGACCACTTCGAGTGGACGGATGCGGCAACGGACGGACTGGAGGAAATAAAGACCCTTTTAGCGAACAACCCAATCCTGGCTGCGCCGAACATCGGCGAACCCATGTTATTATACATATCGACAACACACCAAGTGGTGAGCGTCGTGCTCGTTGTTGAGCGAGAGCAGGACGGACACAAATTCCCGCTCCAGAAACCGGTATACTACGTATCCACTGTCCTCACACCGTGCAAATCTCGATACCCTCATTACCAAAAAATAGCATACGCGGTCTTCATGGCATCCCGGAAGCTGCGACACTACTTTCAAGAGTGCTCGATTACGGTGGCTTCTGAGGTACCACTCAACGACATAATAAACAACCGCGATGCCACAGGCCGGATTGCTAAGTGGGCCATTGAGCTCCTTCCATTTGACATAACATACAAACCGCGCCGAGCCATTAAATCCCAAGTACTGGCTGACTTCATCGCCGAATGGACAGAGGCCGAACTCCCTAAAGAGTACGGCACATATTCCAACTGGGTTATGTACTTCGATGGTTCCAAAATGTTGGCGGGGTTAGGGCGGGCGTTGGCTTAACATCCCCCACTGGAGACGTAGTCCAGTACGTACTCCAAATATTATACACAAACTCCAACAATGCAGCCGAATATGAGGCCTTTTTGCATGGACTTCGGATTGCCGTCTCCATGGGCATACAACGCCTGGAAGTGCGCGGGGACTCAAACCTTGCAATTGAAGGAAATATGCCCTAGAGGCAATAATAAAGTTATTATTTATTTCCTTATATCACAATAAATGTTTATTATTCATGCTAGAATTGTATTAACCGGAAACATAATACATGTGTGAATACATAGACAAATAGAGTGTCACTAGTATGCCTCTACTTGACTAGCTCGTTGATCAAAGATGGTTATGTTTCCTAGCCATAGACATGAGTTGTCATTTGATTAATGGGATCACATCATTAGGAGAATGATGTGATTGACTTGACCCATTCCGTTAGCTTAGCACTCGATCGTTTAGTATGTTGCTATTGCTTTCTTCATGACTTACACATGTTCATATGACTATGAGATTATGCAACTCCCGTTTACCGGAGGAACACTTTGTGTGCTACCAAACGTCACAACGTAATTGGGTGATTATAAAGGTGCTCTACAGGTGTCTCCGAAGGTACTTGTTGGGTTGGCGTATTTCGAGATTAGGATTTGTCACTCCGATTGTCGGAGAGGTATCTATGGGCCCTCTCGGTAATGCAATCACTTAAGCCTTGCAAGCATTGCAACTAATGAGTTTGTTGCGGGATGATGTATTACGGAACGTGTAAAGAGACTTGCCGGTAACGAGATTGAACTAGGTATTGAGATACCGACGATCGAATATCGGGCAAGTAACATACCGATGACAAAGGGAACAACGTATGTTGTTATGCGGTCTGACCGATAAAGATCTTCATAGAATATGTGGGAGCCAATATGAGCATCCAGGTTCCGCTATTGGTTATTGACCGGAGAAGTGTCTCGGTCATGTCTACATAGTTCTCGAACCCGTAGGGTCCGCACGCTTAAAGTTTCGATGACAGTTATATTATGAGTTCATATGTTTTGATGTACCGAAGGTTGTTCGGAGTCCCGGATGTGATCACGGACATGACGAGGAGTCTTGAAATGGTCGAGGCATAAATATTGATATATTGGAAGCCTATATTTGGATATCGGAAGTGTTCCGGGTGAAATCGGAATTTTACCGGAGTACCAGGAGGTTACCGGAACCCCCCGGGGCTTAATGGGCCATAGTGGGCCTTAGTGGAGGAGAGGAGAGGCGGCCAGGGCAGGGCCGCGCGCCCCTCCCCCTAGTCCGAATAGGACAAGGAGAGGGGGGCGGTGCCCCCCTTTCCTTCCTCTCTCCCTCCTCTTTCCCCCTCCACTCCTAGTCCAACAAGGAAAAGGGAGGGAGTCCTACTCCTGGTGGGAGTAGGACTCCTCCTGGCGCGCCCCTCCTGGCCGGCCGCACCTCTCCCCCTTGCTCCTTTATATACGGGGGCAGGGGGCACCCTGGAGACACAACAATTGATCGTTTGATCTTTTAGCCGTGTGCGGTGCCCCCCTCCACCATAGTCCACCTCGATAATGCTGTAGCGGTGCTTAGGCGAAGCCCTGCGTCGGTAGAACAGCATCATCGTCACCACACCGTCGTACTGACGAAACTCTCCCTCAACACTCGGCTGGATCGGAGTTCGAGGGACGTCATCGGGCTGAACGTGTGCTGAACTCGGAGGTGCCGTGCGTTCGGTACTTGATCGGTCGGATCGTGAAGACGTACGACTACATCAACCGCGTTGTGCTAACGCTTCCGCTTTCGGTCTACGAGGGTACGTGGACAACACTCTCCCCTCTCGTTGCTATGAATCACCATGATCTTGCGTGTGCGTAGGATTTTTTTTGAAATTACTACGTTCCCCATCAACAATATCTCAAATAAATGGAGATTTCGATGCCAAAGACCTGAAAATGGCAGCTTACCGTAACGCCGTTCTCAAAATCTCGGCTCGGTTCGAGGGACTCGAGTTTCATCATGTGGCTCGAGAAAGTAATCAAGCGGCGGATGTCCTTGCTTGCATCGGTGCCAAGCGCGACCCCGTCCCACCTAACATCTTTCTGGAAAGGCTTTTTAAGTTGTCCGTGGTGTGGCAAGGGGTGAGCGGCAACACCAGTCCGGATCCGACTATAACCCCCGATTCCGAACACACCGATATCATCGGGGGCTCAGCCACCGAAATAACACCATCGGCCCATCTTATCATGGCAGTCATTGCCCCATGTACCGAACCCTTCTTGGCCTACCTTAATAGGCGAGAACTCCCTGAGGACCAGAATGAGGCTCGCTACATTGTCCGGCGCTCGAAAGCCTACAAGGTTCACGACGGAGAACTTTATAAGAAAAGCGCTACCAGAGTACTCCAAGGATGTATCTCCGAGGAAGAGGGGCGGCAACTATTGGCCGAAATTCATGCTGGTCTCGGTGGTCACCACGCTGCGGCTTGGGCCCTTGTAAGCAAGGCCTTCTGTACAGGTTTCTATTGGCCAACGGCCCGGGCAGATGCACAGGACCTTGTCCAACGCTGCGTCGACTGCCAGCTTTTCGCTAACCAAAGCAATATGCCACGCACCGCTCTACAAACAATCCCCATCACTTGGCCTTTTGCGGTCTGGGGGCTTGATATGGTCGGACCCCTTAAAGGAGGAAGCCATAAGAAAAAATATCTACTGGTCATGGTAGATAAGTTCACCAAGTGGATAGAGGCCAAACCAGTAAAAACGGCCGAATCCGGACCAGTGATAGACTTTATATCCAGTGTCATACACCGTTATGGTGTCCCACATAGTATCACCACAGATAACGGCTCCAATTTCACAGCCGACGAAGTGAAATCCTGGTGTGCTAAATTGGGCATTAAGCTCGATTACGCCTCGGTCTACCACCCACAAACAAACGGTCAAGTTGAACGAGCTAATGGTCTTATTATGAGCGGCATTAAGCCTAGACTACTGCGGTCTTTGAAAGAATCAGACAAGCACTGGGTTGAGGAGCTCGACTCCGTACTCTGGGGGCTGCGGACCACGCCCGATCGCACTACCAGATACACACCATTTTTCATGGTGTACGGCGCAGAGGCCATGTTGCCCTGCGACATTATTCATGACTCACCTCGAGTGCGCATGTATGAAGAGAGAGAGGCCGAGCTTGATCAGCAGGACAGCTTAGACGCCCTGGAGGAGGAGCGCGACATCGCAAAAGCCTGTTCCGCATTTTATCAACAGCAGGCTCGCAGATATCAAAGCAGAGAAGTGCGGGCCAAGACATATAATGTTGGCAAACTTGTTCTATGCTTGCCAGAGAAGAAAAAGGACAAACTCAAGCCCAAGTGGGAGGGTCCCTTCATCATTGACGAAGTTCTCACAGGAGGAGCGTACCGCCTGCGTGATGCATCAGACAATCGCCTGGAGACGAACCCATGGAACGCGGCCATACTCCGAAGATTCTACGCCTAGAGCCGGACTCTTTGTTCATCTTCTTCTCCCTTTTGTTTTCTTTACTTTTTCCTCTCTTTTCTTTTGTTAGCTTCAAAGCTCTTGTACGGTTAAACTACACACCTATGACGTACACATCCTTAAATGTACACGTTCATCAATACCTGGGGGCTTCTTTTACAGAAGCTTATTATTATCTCCCGAGCGTTAGGCTCACTACATATGTGTCCTCTTCCGCATATGTAACTTTTCTTCGCCATTATATGCATCGTTATGACTTAAGTTTTGGCCAAGCTGGGTTGTCTGGCTCCTGTGTTTATGCCCTACATTCCCGTTTGTTCGGCTAGGGCATAAAGGGAGCACCTCTGCGATTGTTACTGCCGGTTCATCCGGATGTGTACCTCAGACTGGGTGAAGCCGAAAGCTAGCGTTCTTAAGGGAATAGTCGGTCGGCGGACTAAAGATGTTTTCACACTTATTACACTATGAACCCCCAGATGTCACATATACTGCGGTTTTTTTAATCATAGTTCGGGCATGCATACTACTGCATGTCCACCCAAGGAAAGGAACCCTTAACGGAACTATTCTCTCTGGAAGATGTTTCTTACAATTACAATGTAATATAACATAGCTAGTCGGATACAACTTGTCTGTTCAAGCAACTATGACCCCAATGCCTAGTTTCCATGCATACCCCGGTCTATTCGGCCGCTTTGGTATTCGGAAACACTCAGCACCTTCGAGTCCAGAGGTCGAAGTGAAAAGCTCTGCCATGACAATCATTTTACAATCCGGCTAGAGACAATTCTGTCAATTGAAGTACATAGTCACTTGGACTCAAAGACTTCTTCCTCTATGCTGTCTAACAGGCTGTCTAGCTTACAATCCTGTTGGGAATATTTGGTGGCTACCCTTACTTGGTCATATACTAAACTAACGGGAATTTCTTTCTCATCTGACCCTTTAGGTCCGACCCGGGCCATATGATTCGGATCAAGCTTGGTGTACCATGTCTTCACCATGGCCCAGGCCTCTCGCGCACCTTCCCGGCAGGCCGATATCTTCCATAATCGGAAACGTTGCCGCGCTCCCTTGAATAGCTGTATAAGCTCCTCCATAGTTCCTGGAGGGGAGGCAGAGGGCCATAAGGCCTTGGCAATACTTTGCATCGCCTGCCGAGCTTGTTCGTGCATTTGCGACAGCTCTCGTAGCAGATTGCCCGAGGATCTGGACATCTCCTCTTCGGGCCGGCCGGTCAGCATACCTACAAACATAAATCTGTGAGTTCCTCTCCTCGCTGAATTACACGGAGGTGAGTTTGAACACATACTAAATATGCCGCCTTGCAGCCTTTTGTTTTCTTTCACGGAGTCAGACAGCTGGGCCCGCACATCTTTCAGTTCTTCTCCCAGCTGGGTGTGGGAATCCTGGAGTTTGTTTTTCTCCTCCCTGACCCGTGCCAGTATACGTTCGCCCGCGGCCCGTTGCCTTTTGGCTTCTTGTTCACCCGCTTGCGCGACTTCTAGTGCCTCCTTCACTTTATCTGACGATCATGCAATGTGATTTGCAACACTATTAGAATTACTGGTATATACTCATATTTTCTCGGTGGAGAGGAGTATTACCAGGCGATGCCTTCTTGGATTTCTCCAGTTCGGTGGCAGCAGCATTCAGCTTGGTCCGACACTTCTCTAGTTCTTGAGACAACAGGTTGTACTTCTCCGTAAGCACCTGGTTATACAATGATCCTTAAATCAGTTGTATCAACTGCTTCAAGTCTCGGGGGCTATTGGTATATAATTATTAGATTTGGACAATGTAAATTTACCCGCATATCTTTTAAATGTTGGTCTGTGGCCCTAGCAACCCCGTCTCGAGCTGAAGGCATTGAATGCCTCGCTTGTAAAGCCGGGGTCGCGTAGAACAGCTCTCCGGCGCCGATGATTCATGCCGCTCTCCACTTCCGAGTTTGTGACAGATACATCATCCGACTCCTCTGCCGAAGGATAATCCGGCGTCACTCCCATATCAGCCCTTGCCTTTAAAGCAGGGTCGGGAACCTAACTTGTGGAGGCGCGGCCGGTAGGATCCCCGGACATAGTCCGGCGAACGATTTTCCTGATAAGACACAGCGGATAATGTCACAGGTGGATGTGACTGCCAAGGGGCATATTTACAAAGCCATGCCTCTTCGATGAAGGCTCGGTCGTGTCTTCATTTGACTTCCTCTTCAAAGGCCTGCCCGGCGTGGGCGCCGCTCTCTTTGGAGTTGCCTCTGGTGTAGCATGACGCGCCGAGCGCCTCCCCTTAGGAGCACAAGACAGTGCGGTGGGTGAGGCAGAATGAGGAGGCTCTTTCAGAGGAGATATCTCCTGATTACTTACGTGCGAGGCAGGGAGAAGACCGGGATAGTCGGCGGTGATGGCCACTTCCGTGTCGTCATAGCTCGCCTGGTAGAACACCCCATCCTCGAGCTCCACATATATGTCCGGATCCTCTTCGAATCTGGGGTCAAGGTCCCGGTTATGGTTCTCTGGCTGTGGGGCGGGGCAGTGTAGCCGCTTGGAGATTTTTCGCCATTCCTGTTACGAATGGACATAGTAATGTTCCTTAAAAGTGACTCAGGGAGTAGATTGAATGGAATAATGGGATTGGAACTCACCCAGCTAGGAGGGTTGTACATGGAAAATCCATCGCGGCGCTTAATGCGAAGGAATTCCTATTCCTCCCCTTTGAATAGTTCGGTCAATATTTTGGCCAAAGTGGCGGGGGTGTCCGGACCTTTTTGACCGCCGCGGGAGGCGTCATCTTCCCCATTGTAGTGCCACATAGGAAGCCCTCTGTATTGGAGTGGCTGAACCCCTCGTACTATGGAAGTCACCATTACCTCGATTATTGATAATCCGGACTGGGCAAGTAACTTTATCTTGATCATCAGTTGACGGACTTCCGCGCTATCTTCCTCTTCGAGGCTCCGAGGGCGCCAGCTGTGGCGTTTCTTCAATGGAACACTTGTAAATTCGGGAAGACCCATTCGGACTGGGTCAGGAAGGGCGACGTCCTCGATATAGAACCATTCGGAAGGCCACTCCTCGGATGCCTTCTTCGGCGTGCCGGACAGGTATCCGGTCCCGGCGATGCGCCATACTACGGCTCCGCCCACTTCAAATATTGATCCATCTTGGTTGCGAGGGACGAGGTAGAATAGCTTCCTCCACAACTCAAAATGGGCCTCGCAACCCAGGAATAGCTCACAAAGAGCGACGTAGCCCGCGATGTGCAGGATGGAGGCAGGAGTGAAGTTGTGCAGTTGAAGGCCATAATACTCCAGAAGCCCTTGGAGGAACGGATGGATTGGAAATCCGACGCCTCTTAGCAAGTAGGGGACGAAGCACACCCGCTCCCCCCTGGATGGGTTGGGGAAATTCTCAGCCTGAGCCTCGCCGTTGAAGGAATTCAATCCTGCTCGAACGGGGACTAGATCCGCAGGGGGAAGGAATCCCTGTGTTTGCAGCTTCACCAACTGACTGTGAGATACGGAACATCTCTCTCAATCGCCTTTTTCTGGGCCGTGGGGACAGGAAGAAGAGCTGGGAGCGCTGGCCATGTTGGAATGGTTTTTCCTAGCAAGCTCTGAGGATTTTTCACGTGATGTGGAATGGATCTGAGATCCAATCCCGTTAAATAGACGTTGTTCTTACATGGCCGGGGTTTTATGTGCAAAAATACCCTGACCTCTCGCATTCGCTCGACACGTGGAAGCTGAAGTTATTGACGCACAGAAGCCGAGGGGAACAACATTAAATGGAAGGCTGAATACAACCCTTTGAAGTCATCGGAGAAGGAACCCGCCTTGCAATGTCGAAGACAATCTGCGCGCCGGACACATCGTCATTGAAGCCTAGTTCGGGGGCTACTGAGGGAGTCCAGGATTAAGGGGTCCTCGGGCGTCCGGCTTGTTGGACATGGGCCGGACTGCTGGGCTGTGAAGATACAATGTCGGATCACGGGTTCCGGCAAAACCCTTAAGTTTCGAACTCTGGGGTGCGCGTGAAGTTCTTTCCCTCCTACCAATCCACGCCCTAGCTTGCTAAGATCTCACGGACGAACTCGACGAACTCACAACACAGAGAGACACGAGGTTTATACTGGTTCGGGCCACCTTTGTGGTGTAATACCCTACTCCAGTGTGTGGTGGTGGATTGCCTCTTGGGCTGATGAGAAACAGTACAATGGGAAGAACAGCCTCCTGAGGTTGAGGTGTTCTTGTGCGAGCGTGGGTTGGCTCTAGACCGAATCAGATCGTCCTCTCTATTGTTGTGGCTAACTCTATTTATATAGGCCCTGGTCCTCTTCCCAAATATTGAGCGGGAAGGGAGCCAACAACGGCGGGCAAATTTGAAAGGGGACAGCTAGTACAAGCTATCCTGACAAAAGTGGTCTTCGCCTGCGAAAGGGCTCTGGCGGTGACGTCGTCTTGGGCTCCACGGTGACCTCCGTCTTGCCGTCCGTCTGGTCTTGGTCTCGTTGCGCCGATATGGCAACCATTCCCTGATGCCTCGGTACTCGTCGCTTGCGCTTGCTTCCTTAGCACCAAAGAGGAAACAAGGATGCTGCGCGTTGGCGCCCGCCTGGTGTCGATCGTCATGGCTCACGTCACAGGAGCCTCGCGAGGTTTGCCCCGCCTTGATATCTCCGCTCCTCATGAGCCTGCCTGGGGAGGCAGCTCCTGAGGAGGTCTTGCGTCATCCGCCTCGCGAGGCTTGGCCCCTCGCGAGGGTCGTGAAAACCTTGTTGATGAAGATGGGCCGTACAGGCCTACTAGCACAGCCACGCCGTGGGCCGCAGGCAGGCAAGTCTGGGGACCCCCGTTCCTAGAACGCCGACAGTAGCCCCCAGGCCCAAGGTGCACTCGGGCTTGGCTTCGAGGCGAAGCCAAAGGTTAAGTACGGAGCGCCGCGGGCCCCAAAAGCCTGCAGCCTCAGTTGACGCATGGCGGTTGATTGGACGTGGGCGTCTCCGCTTCCCCATGCTGCCTCGGCAACTGCTCGATTTGACAAGTCCCTGCGACATGCAAGGAAAACCATCATTACCTGCGATCGTGGGAGGCGCCGGTTGGCCTTCTTCCGCTACAAATGGGGAGGGGGCGGAGCCCCCGTCGCCCATCTCTTCCTTACTCACTTGCTTCTTCCTCCTCGCTCCATTGCTAGCAGCGCCACCAATGGTGCCACGAAGGAAGTTCTCCACCGCCGAGAAGGGGAAAGCCCCTCGTGAGGGACCCGGTTCCCCGGCGCCCAAGCGCAGACGCGGCCGTCCGCACAAGCACGTCGCGACCCCCATCGCGGCCCACTGTCGTGGCGGCGCCGCGGCACGCGGAGGGGGTTGTCCCAGCCATGGCGGTCAAGTTGACAAAGGGAGGCGTGCCATGGTGGCGCGGCCTCCCCGTCCGCGCTTCCATTCGGCAGAAGTGTTGCCGGAGTTCGTCGTCTGGTCGGAGAACCCGGCCAGCAACTGGCTCCAGCTCCCGCGCTCCTTCGTCGATGAACTGCCAGCCTCTGGTCCAGGTGGGCTCTGGTTGAAGGCGGATGGTTGCTGCAGCAAGGCCTCTTGGGTCACGGTTGAGACTTCCGCCGCGGGCAACATAGTCCTGGCCCGCGGCTGGCAGACGTTCGCCCGCGCGCGCGGCCTGGGCAGGCGGTGCACCCTCCACTTTAAGTATGATGGTGGTGCGACCCTCTACGTGAGGGTGTTTGGGGAAGATGGTTGCCGTGCCGGGTGCTGCCCCGAGACGAACGACGGCGAGGAGGTGCTCGGCCTTGGCGACGGTCGCGACAAGGATGAGGGCGAGCCCGCCCTCAGCGGCGACCGTGTCTCGTCCAGCTATGGCGGCTCTTCCTCCGGCGACAGCTCCAGCAGTGGTGGCTATGACCAGCCGCCGCACCACCGCGTCGTCTCGTCGCCGCGCCTCTGTGAAGAGCGATGAGGGGTCTGGCTAGGCTCGGGATGTCACTAGGGGCCTGCCTCCATGGATTGCTGCAACGCTGCTTTTTTTTGTTCTTTTTCCTGCATAAAAAAATGAAACCAGTATGGGCCCAGAGGGGCGTGTATCGAACTGTGGCTCCTTGGTTATTGCACTATGCGTGTTGTTCCCGTGCCATGTTACTATTTTGCGCAAAGATAACTGCTACCTCTTGAGCACTGCGTTGGTTTTCCCTTGAAGAGGAAAGGGTGATGCAACAAAGTAGCGTAAGTATTTCCCTCAGTTTTTGAGAACCAAGGTATCAATCCAGTAGGAGGCCACGCACGAGTCCCTCGCACCTACACAAACAAATAAATCCTCGCAGCCAACGCGATAAGGGGTTGTCAATCCCTACACGGTCACTTATGAGAGTGAGACCTGATAGATATGATAAGATAATATTTTTGGTGTTTTTTATGATAAAGATGCAAAGTAAAATAAAAGGCAATAAAAATAACTAAGTGTTGGAAGATTAATATGATGGAAAATAGACCCCGGGGCCATAGGTTTCACTAGTGGCTTCTCTCGAGAGCATAAGTATTTACGGTGGGTAGACAAATTACTGTTGAGCAATTGACAGAATTGAGCATAGTTATGATAATATCTAGGTATGATCATGTATATAGGCATCACGTCCGAGACAAGTAGACCGACTCCTGCCTGCATCTACTACTATTACTCCACACATCGACCGCTATCCAGCATGCATCTAGAGTATTAAGTTCATAAGAACAGAGTAACGCTTTAAGCAAGATGACATGATGTAGAGGGATAAACTCATGCAATATGATATAAACCCCATCTTGTTATCCTCGATGGCAACAATACAATACGTGCCTTGCTGCCCCTACTGTCACTGGGAAAGGACACTGAGGGAGTCCTGGATTAGGGGGTCCTCGGACAGCCGGATTATATCCTTTGGCCGGACTGTTGGACTATGAAGATACAAGATTGAAGACTTCGTCCCGTGTCCGGGTGGGACTCTCCTTGGCGTGGAAGGCAAGCTTGGCAATACGGATATGTAGATCTCCTCCCTTGTAACCGACTCTGTGTAACCCTAGCTCCCTCCGGTGTCTATATAAACCAGAGGGTTTAGTCCGTAGGACAACAACAATCATACCATAGGCTAGCTTCTAGGGTTTAGCCTCTCCGATCTCGTGGTAGATCAACTCTTGTAATACTCATATCATCAAGATCAATCAAGCAGGAAGTAGGGTATTACCTCCATCGAGAGGGCCTGAACCTGGGTAAACATCGTGTCCCCCGCCTCCTGTTACCATCCGCCTTAGACGCACAGTTCGGGACCCCCTACCCGAGATCCGCCGGTTTTGACACCGACATTGGTGCTTTCATTGAGAGTTCCACTGTGCCGTCACCGTAAGGCTAGATGGCTCCTTCGATCATCGGCAACGATGCGATCCAGGGTGAGGTTTTCCTCCCCGGACAGATCTTCGTATTCGGCGGCTTCGTACTGCGGGCCAACTCGCTTGGCCATCTGGAGCAGATCGAGAGCTACGCCCCTGGCCATCAGGTCAGGTTTGGAAACTTGAACTATACTGCCGACATCCGCGGAGACTTGATCTTCGACGGATTCGAGCCCATGTCAGGTGCGCCGCACAATCACGACGAGCATGACTTAGCTCTGCCGTCGGACAGTGTTCGGGAGATCACACCTGCAACTACTCCGGCCCTCAATCCGGAACAAATTGCGCCATCTGAGGACGGGTGGATGGACCCCGCCACGGAGGCCGCACAATCAGTGGCGATAGAGCCGAATACTGACTTCACCTCCTACGAGACCCGTGTTGCCGAACCGTTGGGTTCGTCCCCGGCCATGGGCTCCGAGCCGCCTGCGTCCGTGCCTATCGAATCCGATTGGGCACCGATCATGGAGTTTACCTCCGCGGATATCTTTCAGCACTCGCCCTTTGGCGACGTGCTAAACTCGTTAAGGTCTCTCTCCCTGTCAGGAGACCCTTGGCCGAACTATGTCCGGCTAGAATGGGATGCGGACGACGAAGAAATTCGCTCCCCACCCACCACCCACTTAGTAGCCACTGTCGACGATTTAACCGACATGCTCGACTTCGGCTCCGAAGACATCGACGGTATGGACGACGATGCAGGAGACGAACAAGAACCACCGCCCACAGGGCGCTGGACTGCCACCTCATCGTATGACATATACATGGTGGACACCCCCAAAGAGGGGGATGGCGATAAGACAACGGAGGATAATCCCTCCAAGAAGCAATCCAAGCACCGACGTCAGCGGCGCCGCTCTAAGTCCCGCCATAGCAAAAGCAGCGATACCGGCACAAGAGACAATAACGCTCCGGATAGTGCCGAAGACGACGATAATCCCCTCCAGCCAGACCTAGAGCGGGAGGATGAACAAGCTAGCCCTCCGGAACAGGCAGCAGACGGAGAATCGGAGGATGACAATTACATGCCTCTCTCCGAAGACGAGGTGAGCCTCGGCGACGAAGAATTTATCGTGCCTGAGGATCCCGTCGAACAGGAGCGCTTCAAGCGCCGGCTTATAGCAACAGCAAACAGCCTGAAGAAAAAGCAACAACAACTTCGAGCTGATCAAGATCTGCTAGCGGATAGATGGACTGAAGTCCTGGCGGCCGAGGAATACGAACTCGAGCGCCCAACCAAGAGTTACCCAAAGCGCAGGTTGCTACCCCAACTCGAGGAGGAAGCATTGAAACCTACATCTCCAACATATGATGCGGCTGATCAGCCACCTTGTGGCCGAGACAGAGAGGCATATCAGCCCGAAGTCCAGCCTGCACCCCGCCGCCACTCAAACAAAAATACCAAGGCCCGGGGCAACATGCGGGACCCGCGAGACGTATTGGAAAACAAAGCAAAACATGCAAGATCGATCTATGGATCACGGGGGCGCGCCCCAACCCGGGACGATGACCGTCACACCGGATATACTAAAAGCAAATCCGGCCGGGCCGAATACAGCAGACAAGACTCGTATGAACTGCGTCGTGATATAGCCCGGCACAGAGGCGCCGCACACCCCCTATGCTTCACTGATGAAGTAATGGATCACGAATTCCCAGAGGGTTTTAAACCCGTAAACATGAATCATATGATGGTACAACAGATCCCGCGGTATGGATCGAGGATTTCCTCCTCCACATCCACATGGCTCGCGGTGATGATCTACATGCCATCAAGTACCTCCCACTAAAACTCAAAGGACCAGCTCGGCATTGGCTGAATAGCTTGCCAGCAGACTCCATTGGCAGTTGGGAGGATTTGGAAGATGCATTCCTTGACAACTTCCAGGGCACTTATGTGCGACCACCGGATGCTGATGACTTGAGCCATATAATTCAGCAGCCAGGGGAATCGGCCAGGAAATTCTGGACCAGGTTCCTAACTAAGAAAAACCAAATTGTCGACTGTTCGGATGCAGAGGCCTTAGCGGCATTTAAGCATAACATCCGTGACGAGTGGCTCGCCCGGCACCTCGGCCAGGAGAAGCCGAAGTCCATGGCAGCCCTCACGACACTCATGACCCGCTTTTGCGCGGGCGAGGATAGCTGGCTGGCTCGCAGCAACAACACATCAAGAATCCTGGCACTTCAGATACCAAAGATACTAACGGCAGACCACGTCGTAACAGACACAAGCGCCGCAACAACGGCGACAACGCCGAAGACACGGCAGTCAATGCCGGATTCAGTGGCTCTAAATCCGGTCAGCGGAAAAGCCGTTCAAAAGAAGTAATCCGGGCCCGTCCAGTTTGGACCGCATACTCGATCGCTCGTGTCAAATTCACGGCACCCCCGATAAGCCAGCCAATCACACCAACAGAGAATGCTGGGTGTTCAAGCAGGCCGGCAAGTTGAATGCCGAAAACAAGGACAAGGGGCTGCATAGCGACGACGAGGAGGAGCCTCGGCCGCCGAACACAGGAGGACAGAAGAGGTTCCCTCCACAAGTGAAAACGGTGAACATGATATACGCAACCCACATTCCCAAGAGGGAACGGAAGCGTGCACTAAGGGACGTCTATGCGATGGAGCCAGTCGCCCCAAAGTTCAACCCATGGTCCTCTTGTCCGATCACCTTCGATCGCAGGGACCACCCCACTAGTATCCGTCATGGCGGATCTGCCGCATTGGTCCTTGACCCCATCATCGACGGATTTCACCTCACTCGAGTCCTTATGGACGGCGGCAGCAGCCTGAACCTGCTCTATCAGGATACAGTGCGCAAAATGGGTATAGACCCCTCGAGGATCAAACCCACTAAAACCTCCTTTAAAGGTGTCATCCCAGGTGTAGAGGCCCATTGCACGGGCTCAATCACACTGGAAGTGGTCTTCGGATCTCCGGACAACTTCCGAAGCGAGGAGTTAATCTTCGATATCGTCCCGTTCCGCAGTGGCTATCACGCACTGCTCGGGCGAACCGCATTTGCCAGATTCAATGCGGTACCGCATTATGCATACCTCAAGCTCAAAATGCCAGGACCTCGTGGGGTTATAACAGTCAACGGAAACACAGAACGCTCGCTCCGCACGGAGGAGCACACTTCGGCCCTTGCAGCAGAAGCACAAAGCAGCCTTTTAAGGAAAACCGTCAATTCGGCGATAAAGCCCCCGGACACCTTCAAGCGAGTCCGGAGTAACCTGCAACAGGATCGCCAAGCACGTTCAGAGCTCGCCTAGCAATTCGGCCCCCGTCCTAGTCCCAGTCAAGCGACGAAATCTGTGCCGCGCGTACATAATTACGCACTAAAAATACCATGGGCATAGGCGGGGGCACGACTAGGGCACGTCCCACAATGTGGCTCAACCGCCCCAAGGGCTGTATACCTTTATCATTTTTTCTCTTTCGGGACCTTACTCTCTGGAAGCCCTTTTCAGCAGTCTGATTGCTGGACGCATTATGGGAAGGAAATACCAAGGAAGCAAGAAGCTCTGACGTACAAGGGAATCCTCAGGTGGTCTCTGATAACGATCGAAATACCTGTTTTAAATACCTATATGCAGCTTGCCCTTGGATAGGACATGTCAAATAGTCCTATTTTTTGCTTATTGCACTACTTGTACACGTACGCTTCGACGTATTATTTAATAACAATGCATAGCGTTAGTCTATTATTGCATTACCTTTTCTTTTTTCCTTCTCTGCTTATTTACGACAAATCGCAACCATACATTCTGGTACGACCAGTACGCCAGGGGCTTCAGTATACCCCATAAATACGGCGCGAGAAGTCCGAACACTTTCGACAGTGCGGCACCCCGAACTTATAGCATTATATGCATCAGCTCCGAATCATGTCTTGGGTCAATAGTTGGGTTTGCCCGGCTCCCATGTTTTGGTACCTTACGTTCCGCAATATCGGCTAAGGTAGCACTGGGAGAACTACTGCGATTGTGTCCCGGTTCTTCCGGACGAGCACCTCAGTAGAGAAAGCCGAAAACTGACTGTCATGATGAGGCGAGAGCTGGTCGCTGTTCGAGAGGTCTCAAGTCCTTAAAGACTTTTTCCGCTTTGGGCGAGGAGTCGGCCTTGCCCGACTTAGGCGTATATAGCGCCCCAAATTCGGCCTTCCGAATACTAGGGGCTTCGCCAAAATTTAAAATTGTAGACTTCTATGGCTAAGTGAGAGTGATAAAGCTTTATAGTCCGATTGCCTGGTTCGCTGTGCTGAACACCTCCTTCGAAGGACCCAAAATTGGGATAAAGAGTGCTCAGGTTTATCCCGAACACCTCAGTACTAGTTACATGGGGGCAGAAGCTGACGACTGGCCAACTCTCAAATTTCATAAACGGCCGCACAGAAGGTAATATTTTAAATTAACAAGCGTTGCATAGCGCACATGAACTCGTTTCATATTACAGGATCACATGAGTACATTCATTCGAATATTACATCTTTAGCACATTCCTCCGCCACAAGGTGAGCACCCTTCAGGACACTGTCATAATACTTTCGGGGTGGCGATGCTCCTTGCCTTCCGGCGGCCCCTCCTTCACCAGCTTTTCGGCGTCCAGCTTCGCCCAGTGCACCTTCGCCCGGGCAAAAGCCCTGCGCGCACCCTCGATGCAGACGGACCGCTTTATGACTTCAAGCCGTGGGCAGGCATTCACAAGCCGCCTCACCAGACCGAAGTAGCTATCAGGCAGGGGCTCGCCAGGCCACATCCGGACTATAAGACCCTTCATGGCCTGTTCGGCCGCCTTGTGGAGCTCGACCAGTTGCTTCAGCTGGTCGCTCAAGGGCATTGGGTGTTCGGTCCCAGTATACTGAGACCAGAACAACTTCTCCGTCGAGCTCCCCTCCACGGCCCGGTAGAACTCCGCGGCATCTGACACACTACGGGGTAGATCTGTGAACGCTCCTGGAGAGCTCCGAACTCGGGTAAGTAAAAATAAAGTTTCCTTCACATGCTTGCTTTGCATAATGAATGCTTTACCCGCCGCTATCTTCTTAATCGCCTCAATTTCCTAGAGGGCCTTTTGGGCTTCGGCCTTGGCATGTTGTGCGCTTTCGAGGGCCTTCGCAAGCTCGGACCCTTGTGTCTTAGAGTCAAGCTCCAAGGACTCGTGTTTTTTGGCGAGAGCCTGGAGCTCTTGTTGCACCTCGCCTACTCGGACTTCTTGCTTTTCTCGCTTGATGCGCTCCTTCGCCACTTTGTCTTCAGCCTCGGATAGTGCCTTCCGTAGGGACGCCACTTTGGTCGTGGCCCCTAGCAAAATTCATGACGATCCTATTATTCTAAAACCAAAATTTTATAATATACAGATGGGGTATCACTTACCTTTGTTCTCTTCGAGCTGCCTCTTGGCAAGGCCGAGCTCTTCCTTGGAACGCTCAAGGTCCCGCTTCAATGTGGCGACCTCCACAGTACGTGCGGCAGCGGCTAGCAGCGAAGCCTGCATATGCACATAGACATATTCCGATTAGACTCCTGCGGTTATTATTTGATCCTCTATTCGGCCTTTCTTCGCGAAAGCCAAACAGAGCATCAGGGGCTACTGTCTATGCGGTAACATTCTCTTATAAACTGGTTACTTACCTCAAAGCCTGTTAGGAGGCTGGCACAGGCTTCAGTCAGTCCGCTCTTGGCGGACTGAACCTTCTTGACCACCGCACTCATAATAGTGCGGTGCTCTTCGTCAATGGAAGCGCTGCGAAGCGCTTCCAGCAAGTTGTCCGATGCCTCTGGATGGACAGAGACCATCGGCACCGACGGCTCGGCCCCCTTAGTAAGGGGTCGCCTGATAGAGTCCGGAACCACTGGAGGGTCCGGCTCCGTATTCGGCTGGGGGCTAAGCTTGCCGCCCCCGTCATGCAGGCCCATGGGAGTCTTGCTCCCCACGCGCCCAGTGTTCGGAATGTCGCCTTGGGGCGCTTCCGGGACTATCTCCCCTTGGTTCGGTGCCCTTTGCGACAACACCTCGATGTTGTCCGTAGGGCGGGGGGAGGAGGCGGTCGGGAGCGAATCGCTGTTCATCTCCGACTCGCCCAAAGACTCCTCCGAAGAGGATACGCCGATATGAGCTTTGGAAGGGTTGTATGATCATGTTCGGCATGATAAGAAGTAACAAAACGAAACATACCAGAATTACTATGGTATCCGGATACTTACGACTTCGCCAGGGGCTTATCCCTGGGCAGCCACTCGTCGTCGCTGTAGGCGGCGGTTCTGGAGTTGTTCGGAAGGAGGGTCCTTCCCTTCTTGGACCCTTGGGCTGCCCCAGCCGGGGCCGCCTTCCTTTTCTTGTCCCCCCGGCTGGGGGGGAGAACTTTCCTCTTCTTCTTCCTCGTTTTCGTGGGAGGAGTGCGCGTCGGTGTTTTCGGACGATGAGTCCGATATAACCTTGCGCCGGAGACCTTTCCTGGTCCCCGTAGCCTTCTTCTTGGCCATCTTCTCCGGCACCTCATAAGGCGCCGGAACCAGCATCTCCGTCAGGAGAGCATCTGCCGGATCTTCGGGCAGGGGAGTCGGACAATCGATTTGCTCCGCTGTCGCTACCCAGTCCTGTTAAATGGCGCAGAGGCTTAGATCCCGTGCGTGGTTATACTGGGGAAATGAACATCTTATGAAATGTAAAAGACTTACCGGATTGGCAGGGCGCTTTGCGCTGAGTCCGCGATCCTCGGTGAGGGGAGGAGGTACCTCGGCGCCCTTGAATAGCACCTTCCAGACGTCCTTGTGCGTCGTGTCGAAGAGCTCTCGCAGCGTCTGGTGCTCAGCCGGGTCGAACTCCCACAAATTGAATGCCCGTCTTTGACACGGGAGGATCCGGCGGAAGAGCATGACTTGGACCACGTTGATGAGCTTGATTTTCTTGCTCATCATGTTTTTGATGCATGTCTAGAGTCCGGTCAGCTCTACCGAGGAACCCCAGGACAGGCCCTTCTCTTTCCAGGAGGTGAGCCGCATGGGGATTCCGGATTGAAATTTGGGGGCCGCCACCCAGTTGGTGTCGCGCGGCTCGGTGATGTAGAACCACCCCGATTGCCACCCCTTTATGGTCTCCACATAGGAGCCTTCGAGCCAAGTGATGTTGGGCATTTTGCCCACCATATTTTGCCCACCATGGCGCCTCCGCACTCCGCTTGCTGGCCGACCACCACCTTCGGTTTAACATTGAAGGTCTTCAGCCACAGGCCGAAGTGGGGCTTGATGCGGAGGAAGGCCTCGCACACGACGATAAACGCCGAGATGTTGAGGATGAAATTGGGGGCCAGATCATGAAAATCCAGCCCGTAATAGAACATGAGCCCGCGGACAAACGGGTGGAGGGGAAATCCCAGTCCGCGGACGAAGTGGGTGAGAAAAACCACCCTCTCATGGGGTTCTGGAGTAGGGACGATCTGCCCCGCATCTGGCAGCCGGTGTGCGATATCCGCGGCCAGATATCCGGCTCCCCGTAGCTTTGTGATGTTCTCCTCCGTGACGGAGGAGACCATCCACATGCCTCCCGCTCCGGACATGCTTGGAGTGGTTTGAGGAGGAAATGCGAACTTGGGCGCTGGAGCTCGAGTGCGCAAGAATGGATGAGCAAGGAGGAAGAGGGCGTGGGTAAAAAGAGGAATCCTTGTCCCTTTATAAGGGCGGAAGAAACTATACACCTCCCCACCTACCTGGTAAACTCGCTTATTCCCCAAGCGCCGTAATTGATGGCGCGGTTGGGTTACCCACACCCGTATTGATGAGAATCCCGTGATAAGGGGACACGATCTCTGCTTCGACAAGACGTGCCAAGAAAACCGCCTCGCGATATGTGCAGTAGCTGGTTGAGAAAAACGGTTCGAATAATGACCGGGCCGTGGTGTGATGTCATGCTGCCGAATGTGTCAGCAGATTAGATTTGTGGAAATATTATTCTCTCTACGGTGGTATGTGGAATTTGTTTTGCAGAGCCGGACACTATCCTTGCGTTCAAAATCTTCTATGGAATATTCGGAGGAGGAACCCGCCTTGCAATGCCGAAGACAATCTGTGCGCCGGACTCGTCTTCATTGAAGCCTGGTTCAGGGGATACTGAGGGAGTCCTGGATTAGGGGGTCCTCGGACAACCGGATTATATCCTTTGGCCGGACTGTTGGACTATGAAGATACAAGATTGAAGACTTCATCCCGTGTCCGGGTGGGACTCTCCTTGGCGTGGAAGGCAAGCTTGGCAATACGGATATGTAGATCTCCTCCCTTGTAACCGACTCTGTGTAACCCTAGCTCCCTCCGTGTCTATATAAACCGGAGGGTTTAGTCCGTAGGACAACAACAATCATACCATAGGCTAGCTTCTAGGGTTTAGCCTCTCCGATCTCGTGGTAGATCAACTCTTGTAATACTCATATCATCAAGATCAATCAAGCAGGAAGTAGGGTATTACCTCCATCGAGAGGGCCCGAACCTGGGTAAACATCGTGTCCCCCGCCTCCTGTTACCATCCGCCTTAGACGCACAGTTCGGGACCCCCTACCCGAGATCCGCCGGTTTTGACACCGACAGACACCGCAAGATTGAACCCAAAGCTAAGCGCTTCTCCCATTGCAAGAAAGATCAATCTAGTAGGCCAAACCAAACTGATAATTCGAAGAGACTTGCAAAGATAACCAATCATACATAAAAGAATTCAGAGAAGATTCAAATATTGTTCATAGATAAACTTGATCATAAACCCACAATTCATCGGTCTCAAAAAACACACCGCAAAAGAAGATTACATTGAATAGATCTCCACGAGAGAGTGGGAGAACACAGTATTGAGATCCAAAAAGAGAGAAGAAGCCATCTAGCTAATAACCATGGACCCGAAGGTCTGAAGTAAACTACTCACACATCATCGGAGAGGCTATGGTGTTGATGTAGAAGCCCTCCGTGACCGATGCCCCCTCCGGCGGAGCTCCGGAACAGGCCCCAAGATGGGATCTCACGGGTATAGAAGGTTGCGGCGGTGGAATTAGGTTTTTGTCTCCGTATCTGGTAGTTTGGGGGTACGTAGGTATATATAGGAGGAAGGAGTACGTCGGTGGAGCAACAGGGGGCCCACGAGGGTGGAGGGCGCGCCCAGGGGGGTAGGCGCGCCCCCTACCTCGTGCCCTCCTGGTTGATGTCTTGACATAGGGTCCAAGTCCTCTGGATCACGTTCGTTCCGAAAATCACGTTCCCGAAGGTTTCATTCCGTTTGGACTCCGTTTGATATTCTTTTTCTGCGAAACTCTGAAATAGGCAAAAAACAGCAATTCTGGGCTAGGCCTCCGGTTAATAGGTTAGTCCCAAAAATAATATAAAAGTGTATAATAAAGCCCAATAATGTCCAAAACAGAATATAATATAGCATGGAACAATCAAAAATTATAGATACATTGGAGATGTATCAATAACTTAACCTGGTGCATCCGGGACGCCCTCTTCCTTACGAGGTGTTTGTTTCCGCGTGTCCACCCTGACCTGGTGGTCTGTGCTTGCTCAGGAACTGCAAAAATTCGTTAGGAGGTGCGCTAGGAGATTTGCCGTCCACCCAAGCCTTGCCCTTGCGCTTTTTATCGCGGTACCCGTGGGGCACGGACTAGGAGAGATGCGCCCGTTTTTGGGCTCGAACTAGGGTGGCTCGCGAGAAGGCATAGAGGAGAAAAATGCTCGCGAGGGAACCTGCCTAGCCCCCTCTCGAGGTATGCGAGAGAGAGAACACGAGCGAATCAGAGCCAGAAAATGCAGTAAGAGGCGAGGGAATCGAATCAGCAAGGAACACTAAAAGCAAACTTTGGTTAAGAAAGAGCGAGCCAACTACGGAAAGCAAATGAAAAGCCGCGTCCGGCACCTAAGCTAGTCTTCAAGTCTTCTCGCCAGCGCGGAGCTAAGTGCTTCCACTAGGCGTGGGAGGGAGCCCCAGGGCCTGAGGCCGGCACTCCTGAGACTCCGGGGCGTGTACAGCCCCACTCATTGTTACGTGAGAATGTCACGGGCGGCGATTCTTCACAGGCACCGGGCCTTCTTCATAGGCTCTGGGCCTTTCTTCACAGGCTCTGGGCCTTGCTTCATGGGTAGAACTTCTAGAGGTGCTGGATGTTCCAGGCGTTCTGGATGGGTATCCCGTCCTGCGTCTCCAGGCGCGCGGCGCCAGGCCTGGAGACATGGACAACCCTGAACGGGCCCTCCCACATGGGCGAGAGCTTGTGCAGCCCTTCCCTTGAGAGGACCCGCCTCAGGATGAGGTCGCCCACCTCGAGCATCCTGGAGCGGACGTTGTGGCAGTGGTATCGCCGCAGCGCTTGCTGGTACCTTGCCGCCCTTAGTGCAGCTTCGCGACGACGTTCCTCCCCCAGCACGAGATCCATCCCCCACGTGGCGTCCTGCTGCGTTCCGTCGAACGCCAGGACCCGTGCGGAGTGATTCTTGACCTCGTGAGGGAGGACTGCTTCGGCTCCATAGACAAGGAAGAATGGGGTCTCGCCCGTTGGCTTGGTGGCGGTGGTGCGGATGGACCACAACACAGACTGAAGCTCGTCGTGCCAGCCCCTGCCACAGGCCTCGAGTTTCTTCTTGAAGGTCCTGGTCTTGGGGCCCCTCAGGACCTCCGCGTTGGCACGTTCGACCTGACCATTGCTCCTAGGGTGCGCCACCGAAGCATAGCAAATCTGCGTTCCAAGGTTAGCACAGTAGGTTTTGAAGAGGTTACTAGTAAACTGCGAGCCATTATCTGTGATGATGCGGTTGGGGACCCCGATGTGGCTCACGAGGCCCTTGATGAACTTGATAGAAGAGCCGGCTGGGATGGTACGGACGGCTTCCAATTCTGCCCACTTGGTGAACTTGTCGATGGCGACGTAGAGGTAGCGGTAGCCCCCTGGCGCTTGAGGGAACGGGCCCAAGATGTCCAGCCCCCAGATCGCGAATGGCCACGTGAGCGGGATGGTCTGGAGGCCCTGAGCCGGCTGATGAATTTTCTTGGCGTGGAACTGGCAAGCCTCGCAGGACTTCACCAATTCAGCCGTGTCGTTGGGCGCCGTGGGCCAGTAGAATCCACTGCAAAACACCTTGCCGACGAGAGTCCGTGACGACGAGTGGTGTCCGCAGTCCCCACCGTGTATGTCAGCAACTCCTTTCCTTGGTCACTAGAGATGCAGCGCAGCGTAACATCGTTCGGTCGCTTCCTGTACAACTCACCGTCCTGGATATAGTATGTCGTGGCCTGCCGGGCCATGCGCTCTGTGTCCTCTTCCTTCTCCGGCAGCGTCCCTTGCATCAGGCACTCCTTGAATTCCTTGGTCCAGCATTCCTCCTGGGGCTCGAGCGCCAAGAGCAGGCGAGCTCCTGAGGTCGGACCACAGGCTGGGGCTCCCGTGGCAGGTGGCTGTGGGAGCTCCTCCCGAGGCTGAGCCGTGCTTGAAAGTGGTGGTGTCACTGATGGCTTGAAGAGCCGTTCCTCAAAGACGCCGGGCTCTTGCGGCTGCCGCTTGGATGCTCTCTTGGCGATGTCGTCGGCTTCCTTGTTGGTGCCCCGGGGCACGTGCTGTAGCTCCAGGCCCAAGAACTGCTTCTCCATCTTGCACACCTCCATGAGGTATGCCTCCATATGCTCGTCCTTTGGCTCGTATACTTTGTTGGAGAAGTTGACGAGAAGCTGCGAGTCGCCTCTGACGGTAAGGCGCTTCACCCCTAGAGCTGCCGTGGCCTTTAGACCAGCTATGAGGCCTTCGTATTCTACGATGTTGTTGGAGACCTTCTCGCCGTGCTAGAAGCACAGTTGCACGGCGTAGTAGGGCTTATCCTGAGTGGGCAAGATTAGTACTGCTCCAGCCCCTGCGCCCTGGTGCGCGAAGGCGCCATCGAAGTATATTACCCAACCGTCCGGTGCCTTGCTTCCTGGCGAGGTGGATCGGTCTTCGCCTTCTTCGAGTGTCGGGGCATCCGTCCATTCCGCCACAAAATCAGCGAGCACGGCCCCCTTGATGACCCTGGTGGTGCTAAACTCCAACTGGAATGCTTGCAGCTTGATGTTCCACTCAGCGACTCTTCCAGCTGAGTTGGGGCTCCCGAGCACCCTCTCCAATGGGTAGGCCGAGATGACCTTGATAGGGTGGCCCTGGAAGTAGTGTCGCAGCTTGCGTGAGGCCACCAAGAGCGCGAGCAGGAGCTTCTGAGGCATGGGGTATCGTGCCCTCGCGTCCCGCAACACGGTGCTGAGAAAGTACACCGAGTGCTCGACGAGGGCTGGTGCGCTGTTGAGGCTCGGGTCTTGCGGAGATTGGGGCGTCTCCTGAGGTGGACGGGCTCCTGAGGCCTGACTGTTTTCGGGAATTTCGGCAACGTCATCTTGCCGAGCTTGGTCTTCTGCTGCCAAGGCTTTTGCGGCGCCTTCTTGACCCTGCATTACTGCAGCTATAGCTTGGCGCAATGCGCCCTTGTCTTGGTGCTCCTCCCGAACTGCCACCAGCGCTGCGCTGGCGGAATACGGGGTGGCGGCAAGGTAGAGCACTAGGGTCTCGAGAGGTCATGGTGCCACCATCACCGGAGGGCTGGTCAGGTACTTCTTGAGGTCTTGGAAGGCTCGGTCGGCCTCTGGGCTCCACTCGAACGGGCCCTTCTTCTTCATGAGCTTGAAGAAGGGTAAGGCGTGCTCTCCCAGCTTGGAGATGAAACGCCCCAACACAGTCACTCGTCCCGCCAGCTTCTGCATCTCTTTGAGGGTCTGTGGTGGGCTCATGTCCTCGATGGCCTTGATCTTCTCCGGGTTCGCCTCGATCCCTCTGTGGGACACGAGGAATCCCAGCAGCTTGCCGGAAGGGACACCGAACACACACTTCTCCGGGTTAAGCCGCAGGTTCACCTGGCGCAGGCTCTCGAAGGTCTCCTCCAAGTCTAGAATCAAGGTTCTCGCCTCCCGAGACATTACCACTATGTCGTCGACGTAGGCCTCTGTGTTTCTCCTGAGCTGCCGCCCCAAGGCAATGTGCATCAGTCGCTAAAAGGTCGCGCCTGCGTTGCGCAGCCCGAAGGGCATGCAGGTGTAACAGTACACCCCGCACGGGGTCAGGAAGGCTGTCTTCTCCACATCTTCCACCGCCATCTTGATCTGGTGATATCCAGAGAACGCATCCAGGAAACGCAGCAAGTCGCGCTCGGCGGTGGAGTCGACGATCTGGTCGATGCGCGGGAGCGGGAATGGATCTTGGGGGCAGGCTTTGTTAAGGTTGGTGAAGTCGACACACATCCGTTCCTTCCCGCCTTTCTTCGGCACTACGACTGGGTTTGCCAGCCATGTGGGATACCGAACCTCGCGAATGGCACCCGCCGCCTCCAGCTTGCGGGTCTCCTGGACGATGCAGGCCTGCTTCTCCGTGGATTGCCGCCTCGCTCGTTGCTTGACAGGGCGCATGTTGGGGCACACCCTTAAGTGATGCTGAATCACCTCTCTCGGAACCCCCACCAGCTGATTGGGCTCCCATGCGAATATATCCTTGTTTGCGCGCAAGAACCTCACCAGCGCCTCTTCTTGGACGGAACCGAGGCCGGCTCCTATGGTGAAGGTGGCTCCTGAGGGTCCATCCTCATTAACTGGCACCTGCTTGGTTTCCGCCTTGTCTTGGGTGAACAGCTGCTTCTTCTTGGTAGGCGCGGCCTCCTTGGCTTTGGGGGTACCGGCGCCGGCGGGCTACGCCGCCGCTGCGGTCTTGAAGGCAAGCTTGAGTGCCGTTACGGCCTCCTTGGTGTCCCCCTTGATGGCGAGGACGCCCTTGCTCCCAGGCATCTTCATGAGGTTGTAGGCCGGGTGAGTCGCCGCCATGAACTGGGCGAGAGCCGGGTACCCGAGGATGGCGTTGTACGGAAGGCCGATGTGGGCGATGTCGAAGTCGACCAGCTCGGTGCGGTAGTTGTCGCGTGTGCCGAAGGTGACCGGGAGACGGATCTGTCCCAGAGAGTGGGCAGCGCCGCCACCAGCTCCTGAGAAGGGCTTGCTGAGACTGAGCCGCTCGAGCAGCACGTGAAGAAGGCTGAAGGCCTCCACGGAGAGCAAGTTGAGGCCTGCACCGCCGTCGATGAGGGTCTTGGTAACAGCCACATTGCAGATGGTGGGCGTGCAGAGCATTGGGAGCATGCCCGAGCCGGCGGTGGAGTCGGGGTGGTCTTCTGAGCTGAAGGTGAGGTCGGCCTCTGGCGCAGCCCAACCTGGCGGAGCCCCCAGGCACTTGGAAGCGGCCCCAATCTGACGGAGGAACGGCTTGACGTGGCGATCTGAAGGCAGTGCTTGAGAGCCGCCCAGCAGGGCTGCGACTGCGTGGTGCGCGGGCACCGCGTAGCGAGCAGTGAAGAGGTCGCGGAGTTCCCCCCAGGACGCCACCGAGGATCCAGGGAGGTTGAGCAGCCAGGCGCGTGCCTCGCCGGCAGGGGCCATGGGGAACCAGTTGGCCATGACCTTGTCGTCGCCCCCGGCCTCGAGGACGGCCTCCTCGTACGCCAGTAGGAATGGTGTCGGGTCCGCCGCGCCGTCGTAGCACGGCGGCATCTCCGGCCTGAACTTGGGTGGCCATCACACCCGTCGTAGGGCGGGGGCCAGGGCTCGGAGCCCCCGGGCCCCATCGTCGTAACCGGCCGCAGGAGCGGATGGCTGGGCACCCGCCATGGGGGCGAAGTGTGGCGGCGCGGGGCGTAGGCCGGTGGAGAGAAGCTACGGCGCACCCCTACCTGGCGCGCCAAATGTCGGATCACAGGTTCTGGCAAAACCCTTAAGGTTCGAACTCTGGGGTGCGCGCGAAGTTCTTTCCCTCCTACCGATCCACGCCCTAGCTTGCTAAGATCTCACAGATGAACTCGACGAACTCACAACACAGAGAGAAACAAGGTTTATACTGGTTCGGGCCACCGTTGTGGTGTAATACCCTACTCCAGTGTGTGGTGGTGGATTGCCTCTTGGGCTGATGAGAAACAGTACAATGGGAAGAACAGCCTCCGGAGGTTGAGGTGTTCTTGTGCGAGCGTGGGTTGGCTCTAGACCGGATCAGATCGTCCTCTCTATTGTGGTGGCTAACTCTACTTATATAGGCCCTGGTCCTCTTCCCAAATATTGAGCGGGAAGGGAGCTAACAACGGCGAGCAAATTTGAAAGGGGACAGCTAGTACAAGCTATCCTCACAAAAGTGGTCTTCGCCTGCGAAAGGGCACTGGCAGTGACGCCGTCTTGGGCTCCACAGTGACCTCCGTCTTGCCGTCCGTCTGGTCTTGGTCTCGTTGCACCGATATGGCAAGCTTTGCCTGATGCCTCGGTACTCCTCGCCTGCGCTTGCTTCCTTAGCACCAAAGAGGAAACAAGGATGCTGCGCATGCTGGCGCCCGCCTGGTGTCGATCGTCATGGCTCATGTCACAGGAGCCTCGCGAGGTTTGCCCCGCCTTGATATCTCCGCTCCTCATGAGCCTGCCTGGGGAGGCAGCTCCTAAGGAGGTCTTGCGTCGTCCGCCTCGCGAGGCTTGGCCCCTCGCGAGGGTCTTGAAAACCTTGTTGATGAAGATGGGCCGTACAGGCCTACTAGCACAGCCACGCCGTGGGCCGCAGGCAGGCAAGTCTGGGGACCCCCGTTCCCAGAACACTGACATACAAGACCGAAGACACTCACCCGTGTCCGGATAGGACTCTCCTTCGCGTGGAAGGCAAGCTTGGCGTCCTGATATGAAGATTCCTTTCTCTGTAACCGACTTTGTACAACCCTAGTCCCCTCCGGTGTCTATATAAACTGGAGGGTTTAGTCCATAGGGAGATTCATAATCATACAGGCTAGACTTCTAGGGTTTTAGCCATTACGATCTCGTGGTAGATCAACTCTTGTAATACTCATATTCATCAAGATCAATCAAGCAGGAAGTAGGGTATTACCTCCATACAGAGGGCCCAAACCTGGGTAAACACTGTGTCCCCAGTCTCCTGTTACCATCGACCTTAGAAGCACAGTTCGGGACCCCCTACCCGAGATCCGCCGGTTTTGACACCGACAGTTGCCGCTTTGTCTCGGCCACGTGGTGGTCGGTCAGCCGCATTACGCGCTGATGGTACGGGCTCAAGTGCCTCGTCATCGAATTGAGGTAGCAATTTTCACTTCGGGTAACTTTTGGTTGGGCGCTCGAGGCCGTATTCTTCGGCTGCCAGGACATTAGTCCATCTATCGTTGAGCAGATCTTGATCAGCTTGAAGTTGCTGCTGCTTCTTTCTCAGGCTCCTTGTAGTGGCTATTAGCCGATGCTTAAAGCGCTCCTGCTCGAGAGGTTCCTCAGGCACGATAAAATCCTCGTTGCCAAGGCTCACCTCATCCTCGGAGAGAGGAAGATAATTGCTGTCCTCCGAGTCTTCATTTTCAGCCTGTTCATCGGGGCTAACTTGCCCATCTTCCCGATCATCCTGTTCGAAAGTTGGCTCGACGGGGTCTTCTTTGTCTTCGGCATCGTCCGGAGTATTGTTGCCTCCTGTGCCGGTATTGCTGTCTTTTCCACGACGTCATTTAGAGCGGCGCCGCTGACGTCGGCGCTTTGGCTGAGTCTTAGGAGGTTTATCCTCGACTGGATCTTCTTTGTCGTCGCTGTTACCCGCTTTGGGTGTATCCACCATGTACACGTCATACGAAGAGGTGGCCGTCCAACGTCCGGTAAACGGCGGGTTTTTGGCCTGCTCCTCTCCGGCATCGTCATCCATACTGTTGATGTCTTCAGAGCCGTAGTCGAGCATGTCAGTTAAGTCCTCGACAGTGGCTATGAAGTGGGTGGTGGGTGTGACGTAAAATTCCCTGCCCTCAGCCCCTAGTTCAGGCTGGGCGTAGTTCGGACATTGCTCCTCTATAATGAAGAGGGATCGCATCAAGTGCAGAGCCTTGCTTAAAGGCGAGGTTTGGCCAGGGAGAAGAAAATCCGAGGAGTACGACGGGAAGGAAACTCCTTGGCAAAGCTCACACGATGCTGACTCCGAGGGTTCGGAGCCGGTGTCCGGAGAGGAGTCCGGCTTCATGATGGTTGCCAGCGACACTACTTCCTCCGGCTCTCCCGTGCTGGGCTCAATGGCCGCAGACAGTCCGGCGGGCTCAGTAATCCCGTCTTTGGACCTGGCGATGCGCTCTGGATCTAAGGCCAGAGCGGAGGTTGGGGTCGTGCACCCTTGGAAGATCAAGTCTCCTCGGATATCAGTGACATAGTCCAGATTTCCAAAACTAATCTGGTGACCTGGGGTGTAGCTGTCGATCTGCTCTAGATGGCCAAGTGAGTTGGCCCACAGTGCGAAGCCGCCGAATATGAAGATCTGGCTAGGGAGAAAAACCTCCTCCAAGGCCGCGTTGTTGTAGATGATGGATGGAGCCATCGAACCTTCTGACGACGACACAGCGGAACTCTCAATGAAAGCACCAATGTCGGTGTCAAAACCAGCGGATCTCGGGTAGGGGGTCCCGAACTGTGCGTCTAGGGTCGATGGTAACAGGAGACGGGGGACACGATGTTTACCCAGGTTCGGGCCCTCTTAATGGAGGTAACACCCTACTTCCTGCTTGATTGATCTTGATGGATATGAGGATTACAAGAGTTGATCTACCACGAGATCGTAATGGCCAAACCCTAGATGTCTAGACTGTATGATTGTGTCTGCCTCTATGGACTAATCCCTCCGGTTTATATAGACACCGGAGGGGCTTAGGGTTGTACAAAGTCGGTTTACATAGGAAGGAATCTACATATCCGAACGCAAAGCTTGCCATCCACGCAAAGGAGAGTCCCATCCGGACACGGGAAGATGTCTTGTATCTTCATAGCCCATCAGTCCGGCCCATGTTACATAGCCCGGACGCCTGAGGACCCCTTAATCCAGGACTCCCTCACTCCTCAGACTCCACCTCTGCCTCCTCAGAAGCAGACACCTCCTCTGAATCCATCTCCTTGCCAACAAAGCACGAGCCTTGCCAAATGAGCTCTTCTTGTGTGATGAAGACTTTGAAGATATTCTGACTTTGTTCACTTGGACCCCACTTAACAGTGCGGTGGTTCCTTCGACTCAACAAATAAGAAAAGGAAACTATGAAACAACTATGTCTTCGCACTCCATAGTCTTCATGCGATGTCTTCTCATGTCATAGTCTTTGTTGGGAATATCTTCACATACCAACATTGTCTTCAATGTCTTCTCACATTATTAGGGGTCATCTCTGGTAGGTAAACCGAATCAATGAGGGACTACTACCTGTGTTATCCTGCAATTCTCACAAACACATTAGTCCCTCAACCAAGTTTGTCGTCAATACTCCAAAACCAACTAGGGGTGGCACTAGATGCACTTACAAGGCTCATGCCTTGCATGTATCCAAATGGAGTTTCTACTCCAAGTTTGAGGCATCAATGATGTTCAATTCACCTCTCAAACGGCAAAATACTTTCTCATCAAGCGGTTTGGTGAATATATCCGCCAATTGCTTATTGGTATGAACATGCTTAAGATCGATGTCTCCTTTAGCAACGTGATCTCGAATGAAATGATGACGAACTTCAATATGCTTAGTTCAAGAATGTTGCAAGGGATTGTGAGCAATCTTAATAGCACTTTCATTATCACAAAGCAATGGAACATGTTTCACATATAGCCCATAATCTTTAAGAATTTGGGTCATCCAAAGTAATTGAGCACAACATGAACCGGCGGCAATGTATTCTGCTTCGGCGGTGGATAAGGATACCGAGTTTTGTTTCTTGGAGGACCAAGACACAAGAGATCTACCAAGAAATTGACAAGTACCCGAAGTGGACTTTCTATCAACCTTGTCACCGGCATAGTCCGAATCGGAGTAGCCAACAAGATCAAGAAAGGACCTCTTAGGATACCAAATGCCAAAGTTTGGTGTATGAATTAAGTATCTCACTATCCTTTTTACAACCTTAAGATGACATTCCTTAGGGGCCGCTTGATATCGTGCACACATGCACATACTTAGCATAATATCGGGACGGGAGGCACATAGATATAACAATGAACCAATCATAGAGCGGTAAACCTTTTGTTCAACCGGTTTGCCATCCTTAGTCAAGTCAAGATGTCCACTAGTAGGCATGGGTGTTTTCATACATATGCTTTCTTGCATGTTGAACTTCTTGAATAAGTCCTTGGTATACTTTGTTTGGGAAACAAAGGTACCCTCCTTAGTTTGCTTGATTTGCAAACCAAGAAAGAACTTGAGTTCACTCATCATAGACATCTCAAACTTCTCCGACATTAGCCTTCCAAACTTTTCACTAAAATGAGGGTTAGTTGATCTAAATATGATATCATCCACATAAATTTGGCAGACAAATAATTCACCATTAACCCTTTTAGTAAAAAGTGTAGAATCAATTTTTCCAATCTCAAAGCCTTTTTCAATAAGGAACTTGGTCAAGCATTTATACCATGCTCTAGGAGCTTGCTTAAGACCGTAAAGAGCTTTGTGAAGTTTGCAAACATGATCGGGTTTCTTGGGATTTACAAAGCCTAGAGGTTGTTTAATATAAACTTCCTCCTCAATTTCACCATTTAGAAAATCACTTTTAATGTCCATTTGATATAAAGTGATATCATGGTGATTGGCATAAGCAAGTAAGATGCGTATGGACTAATGTCTAGGAAAGGGGCATATGTCTCACCATAGTCCATACCTTCGACTTGAGTGTAGCCTTGGGCGACGAGATGGGTCTTGTTGCGTACAACTTGTCCATCTTCATCTTGCTTATTCCGAAACACCCATTTGGTTCCAATGACATTTTGGTTGTTGTCCGGCTTTTCTAAAAATGTCCACACTTGGTTTCTCTCGAAGTTGTGTAGCTCTTCGTGCATGGCGTTCACCCAATCCGGATCATTGATACGTCTCCAACGTATCTATAATTTTTTATTGTTCCATGCTGTTCTATTATCAATCTTGGATGTTTTATAATCATTTTATAGTCATTTTATATCTTTTTTGGTACTAACCTATTGACATAGTGCCAAGTGCCAGTTGTTGTTTTCTACATGTTTTTACATCGTAGGAAAACAATATCAGACAGAGTCCAAATGCCACGAAACTTTACGATGATTTTTTATGGACCAAAAGGAAGAAGTTGGGCCCTGGTTGCACCTGGGGGGAGTCCCGAGGAGGGGACAACCCACCAGGGCGCGCCAGGAGGCCCAGGCGCGCCCTAGTGGGTTGTGCCCACCTCAGGTGCCCCCCGGACCGCCTCTTTGCTCTATAAATACCCCAATATTCCAGAAACCCTAGAAGCGTCGACGAAATATTCATCCAGCCGTCGCAGAGTCCAGAACCACCAGATCCAATCTAGACATCATCTCGGATGGGGTTCACCACCTCCATTGGTGCCTCTCCAATGATGCGTGAGTAGTTCTTTGTAGACCTCCGGGTCCGTAGTTAGTAGCTAGCTGGCTACCCCTCTCTCGTTGAATTCTCAATACAATGGTCTCTTGGAGATCCATATGATGTAACTCTTTTTGCGGTGTGTTTGTTGGGATCTTATGAACTTCGAGTTTATGATCAGTTATATCTTTTTATATCCATGAAAGTTATTTGAGTTTCTTTGATCTCTTATATGCATGATCTCTTATAGCCTCGTATTTCTTCTCCGATATTTGGGTTTTGTTCGGCCAACTAGATATATTTATCTTGCAATGGGAAGAGGTGCCCGGTAGTGGAGTTCGATCTTACGGTGCTTGATCCCAGTGACAGAAAGGGAAACGACACGTATGTATCGTTGCTACTAAGGATAAAAAGATGGGGGCTATATATATGCAATAGATAAACGGATCTTGTCTACATCATGTCATCGTTCTTATTGCATTACTCCATTTTTCCATGAAATTAATACACTAGATGGATGCTGGATAGCGGTCGATGTGTGGAGTAATAGTAGTAGATGCAGGCAGGAGTCGGTCTACTAATCTTGGATGTGATGCCTATGTAATGATCATTGCCTGGATATCGTCATAATTATTTGAAGTTCTATCAATTGCCCAACAGTAATTTGTTTACCCACCGTTTGCTATTTTTGGCGAGAGAAGCCACTAGTGAAACCTACGGCCCCGGGTCTTCTTTCTCATATATTTGCCTTGCGATCTACTTTTCCTTTGCATTTTTATTCAGATCTATTAAACCAAAAATACAGAAATACTTTGCTGCACTTTATTTTATTTGTGATCTATTATTTTAATCTATTACAAATTTCCGGTATCGTTACCCGAAAGGGATTGACAACCCCTTTAACACGTCAGGTTGCGACGTGTTGTTATTTGTGTGCAGGTGTTGTTTACGTTGTGTTGCTTGGTTCTCCTACTGGTTCGATAACCTTGGTTTCATCACTGAGGGAAATACCTACCTTCGATGTGCTACATCATCCCTTCCTCTTTGGGGAAATACCGATGTAGTCCTAGTAGACAGGAGCTTTCTGGCGCTATAGTCAAGGAGCAATCAATCATCAAGGGCTTCTTCAACCTTCATAGGTTCAATACTAGAGATGAATGAATAATGTTCACAAAAATTGGCTAAACGAGTTTTAGAGCGACTAATTCTCCCGGTTTGAATATCATCAAAGATTTGTTCGACGGGATGATCTCTTGAAAGTCTTGCTCTAACTCGTGAGAGCTTTTGTTTGTGTCGGGTTGGAACATTGCTACCTCTTGAGCATGCGTTGGTTTTCCCTTGAAGAGGAGAGGGTGATGCAGCAAAGTAGCATAAGTATTTCCCTCAGTTTTGAGAACCAAGGTATCAATCCAGTAGGAGACAACGCTCAAATCACCTAGTACCTGCACAAACAATCAAGAACCTTGCAACCAACGTGATAAAGGGGTTGTCAATCCCTTCATGGTCACTCGCAAAAGTGAGATCTAATAAAGATAGTAAAGTAAATATTTTTGGTATTTTTGTTGTATAGATTGGAATGTAAGGATTGCAAAATAAAGGAACGGTGACAGAAATTGGCAAGTTAACGGGAAACTAATATGATGTAAAATAGACCCGGGGGCCATAGGTTTCACTAGTGGCTTCTCTCAAGATAGCATATATTACGGTGGGTGAACAAATTACTACCGAGCAATTGATAGAAAAGCGCATAGTTATGAGAATATCTAGGCAATGATAATGAATATAGGCATCACGTCCGTGTCAAGTAGATCAAAACAATTCTGCATCTACTACTATTACTCCACACATCGACCGCTATCCAGCATGCATCTAGAGTATTAAGTTCATAAGAACAGAGTAACGCATTAAGCAAGATGACATGTTGTAGAGGGATAAACTCAAGCAATATGATATAAACCCCATCTTTTTATCCTCGATGACAACAATACAATACGTGCCTTGCTGCCCCTACTGTCACTGGGAAAAGACACCGCAAGATTGAACCCAAAGCTAAGCACTTCTCCCAATGCAAGAAAGATCAATCTAGTAGGCCAAACTAAACCGATAACTCGAAGAGACTTGCAAAGATATCAAATCATGCATATAAGAATTCAGAGAAGAACCAAATAATATTCATAGATAATCTTGTTCATAAACCCACAATTCATCGGATCTCGGGAAACACACCGCAAAAGAGTATTACATCGAATAGATCTCCAAGAACATCGAGGAGAACTTTGTATTGAGAATCAAAGAGAGAGAAGAAGCCATCTAACTAATAAATATGGACCCGAAGGTCTATGGTAAACTACTCATGGTTCATTGGAGAGGCTATGATGTTGATGTAGAAGCCCTCCGTGATCGATTCCCCCTCTGGAAGATCGCCGGAAAAGGCCCCAAGATGGGATCTCACGGGTACAGAAGGTTGCGGTGGTGGAAAAGTGGATTCGTGGCTCCTCCTGATGTTTTTAGGGTATAAGAGTATATATAGGCGAAAGAAGTACGTCGGTGGAGCTACGAGGGGCCCACGAGGGTGGGGGCGCGCCTACCCCCTGGGCGCGCCCTCCTGCCTCGTGGCCACCTCGTGGCGTTCCGGACTTCAACTCCAAGTCTTCTGGTTTGCTTTCAGTCCAAGAAAGATCATCGCGAAGGTTTCATTCCGTTTGGACTTCATTTGGTATTCCTTTTCTGCAAAACTCTAAAATAGGAAAAATATAGAAACTGGCACTGGGCCTCCGGTTAATAGGTTAGTCCCAAAAATAATATAAAAGAGCATATTAAAGCCCATTAAACATCCAAAACAGATAATATAATAGCATGGAACAATCAAATATTATAGATATGTTGGAGACGTATCAAGCATCCCCAAGCTTAATTCCTGCTCGTCCTCGAGTAGGTAAATGATAAAAACAGAATTTTTGATGTGGAATTCTACCTATCATAATTATCAATGTAATTCTCTTTATTGTGGCATGAATGTTCAGATCCATAAGATTCAAAACAAAAGTTTAATATTGACATAAAAATAATAATACTTCAAGCATACTAATAAAGCAATCATGTCTTCTCAAAATAACATGGCCAAAGAAAGCTATCCCTACAAAATCATATAGTCTGGCTATGCTCTATCTTCATCACACAAAATATTTAAATCATGCACAACCCCGATGACAAGCCAAGCAATTGTTTCATACTTTTGATGTTCTCAAACTTTTTCAATCTTCACGCAATACATGAGCGTGAGCCATGGACATAGCACTATAGGTGGAATAGAATGGTGGTTGTGGAGAAGACAAAAAGGAGAAGATAGTCTCACATCAACTAGGCGTATCAACGGGCCATGGAGATGCCCATCAATAGATATCAATTTGAGTGAGTAGGGATTGCCATGCAACGGATGCACTAGAGCTATAAGTGTATGAAAGCTCAACAAAAGAAACTAAGTGGGTGTGCATCCAACTCGCTTGCTCACGAAGACCTAGGGCAATTTGAGGAAGCCCATCATTGGAATATACAAGCCAAGTTCTGTAATGAAAAAATTCCCACTAGTATATGAAAGTGACAACATAGGAGACTCTATCATGAAGATCATGGTGCTACTTTGAAGCACAAGTGTGGAAAAAGGATAGTACCAGTTTCCCTTCTCTCTTTTTCTCTCATTTTTTTATTTGGGCCTTTGTCTCCTTTTTTTATGGCCTCTTTTTTTCGTCCGGAGTCTCATCCCAACTTGTGGGGGAATCATAGTCTCCATCATCCTTTCCTCACAGGGACAATGCTCTAATAATGAAGATCATCACACTTTTATTTACTTACAACTCAAGAATTATAACTCAATACTTAGAACAAAATATGACTCTATGTGAATGCCTCCGGCAGTGTACCCGGGATGTCCAATGAATCAAGAGTGATATGTATGAAAAATTATGAACGGCGACTTTGCCACAAATACGATGTCAACTACATGATCATGCAAAGCAATATGGCAATGATGAAGTGTGTCATAATAAACAGAACGGTGGAAAGTTGCATGGCAATATATCTCGGAATGGCTATGGAAATGCCATAATAGGTAGGTATGGTGGCTGTTTTGAGGAAGGTATATGGTGGGTGTATGATACCGGCGAAAGTTGCGCGGTATTAGAGAGGCTAGCAATGGTGGAAGGGTGAGAGTGCGTATAATCCATGGACTCAACATTAGTCATAAAGAACTCACATACTTATTGCAAAAATCTATTAGTTATCGAAACAAAGTACTACGCGCATGCTCCTAGGGGGATAGATTGGTAGGAAAAGAGCATCGCTCGTCCCCGACCGCCACTCATAAGGAAGACAATCAATAAATAAATCATGCTCCGACTTCATCACATAACGGTTCACCATACATGCATGCTACGGGAATCACAAACTTTAACACAAGTATCTCTCAAATTCACAACTACTCAACTAGCATGACTCTAATATCACCATCTTCATATCTCAAAACAATCATAAGGAATCAAACTTCTCATAGTATTCAATGCACTTTATATGAAAGTTTTTATTATACCCATCTTGGATGCTCATCATATTAGGACTAAATTCATAACCAAAGCAAATTACCATGCTGTTCTAAAGGACTCTCAAAATAATATAAGTGAAGTATGAGAGATCAATAATTTCTATAAAATAAAACCACCACCGTGCTCTAAAAAGATATAAGTGAAGCACTAGAGCAAAATTATCTAGCTCAAAAGATATAAGTGAAGCACATAGAGTGTTCTAATAAATTCCGACTCATGCATGTCTCTCCAAAAGGTGTGTAAATCAAGGATGGTTGTGGTAAACTAAAAAGCAAAGACTCAAATCATACAAGACGCTCCAAGCAAAACACATATCATGTGGTGAATAAAAATATAGTCTCAAGTAAAGTTACCGATAGACGAAGACGAAAGAGGGGATGCCTTCCGGGGCATCCCCAAGCTTAGGATTTTGGTTGTCCTTGAATTTTACCTTCGGGTGCCTTGGGCATCCCCAATCTTAGGCTCTTGCCACTCCTTATTCGAAAATCCATCAAATCTTTACCCAAAACTTGAAAACTTCACAACACAAAACTTCAACATAAAATCTCATGAGCTCCGTTAGTATAAGAAAATAAACCACCACTTTAAGGTACTGCAATTAACTCATTCTTTGTTTATATTGGTGTTAAACCTACTGTATTCCAGCTTCTCTATGGTTCATACCCCCCGATACTACTCATAGATTCATCAAAATAAGCAAACAACACACGAAAAACAGAATCTGTCAAAAACAGAACAGTCTGTAGCAATCTGTATCTTTCGAATACTTCTGTAACTCCAAAAATTCTTAAATAAATTGGTGGACGTGACTAATTTGTCTATTAATCATATTAAAAAAGAATCAGCCTAAAAGGACTCTCCAGTAAAAAATTACAGCTAATCTCGTGAGCGCAAAAGTTTCTGTTTTTTACAGCAAGATCGCAAAGACTTCACCCAAGTCGTCCCAAAGGTTCTACTTGGCAAAAACACTAATTAAAACATAAAACCACATCTAAACAGAGTCTAGATGAATTATTTATTACTAAACAGGAACAAAAAGCAAAAACAAAAATAAAATTGGGTTGCCTCCCAACAAGCGCTATCTTTTAACGCCCCTAGCTAGGCATAAAAACAAGAATAGATCTAGGTATTGTCATCTTGGGTATGCAATCCATAAGTGGCTCTCATAATAGATTCATAAGGAAATTTAATTTTCTTCCTAGGAAAGTGTTTCATGCCTTTCCTTAATGGAAATTGGAATCTAATATTCCCTTCTTTCATGTCAATAATTGCACCAATCGTTCTAAGGAAAGTTCTACCAAGAATAATAGGACATGTAGGATTGCAATCTATATCAAGAACAATGAAATCTATGGGCACGTAATTCCTATTTGCAATAATAAGGACATCATTAATCCTTCCCATAGGTTTCTTAATGGTGGAATCTGCAAGATGCAAATTTAAAGAACAATCATCAAATTCACGGAAACCTAGCACATCACACAAAGTTTTTGGAATCGTGGAAACACTGGCACCCAAATCACATAAAGCATAGAATTCATGATCCTTAATCTTAATTTTAACAGTAGGTTCCCACTCATCATAAAGTTTTCTAGGGATAGAAACTTCTAGTTCAAGCTTTTATTCATAGGATTGCATTAAAGCGTCAACGATATGTTTCATAAAAGCTTTATTTTGATTATAAGCATGAGGAGAATTCAACACGGATTGCAACAAGGAAATACAATCTATCAAAGAGCAATTATCATAATTAAATTCCTCGAAATCCAAAATAGTGGGTTCATTGCTATGTAAAGTTTTGACCTCTTCAATCCCACTTTTATTAATTTTTGCATCAAGATCTAAAAACTCCAAATCATTGGGAAGCCTTTTAACTAAAGTTGACTCATCTCCAGTCCCATCTTTATCAAGATTCATACTGGAAAACAAAGATTTAATAGGAGTCACATCAATCACTTTTAGATCTGCATCGTTATTATCTTCTAGATCTTCCGGTTTAGCGGCCATCTTATTAACTAAGGTGGCTTGCTTATCCGAAATTTGGCCTACTAAATTTTCAAGATGAGCAAACTGAGATTTCAAACCATAAAATTCCTTAGACATATCATCGAGCTCTTTATTCATGTAGTCCATAATTTTTTTGTTCTTTAAGCTCGTTTCTGAAGAAATTATTATGCTCAAATTGCAGAGACATAAAGCTTCTAACGTTGTTTTCAATTTCTTCCAACCTTCTAAGGTGAGGATCAACGCTTTTTGGCAGTGCCATCAAAGCAAACAGGCACACTAACACCCAAGGACACAAGAAGCAAGCAAAAAGAGACGAATGGAAGAGACGCGAAGAAAAGGCAAAGGTTTTCAAAAATCGTTTTAGAAGTGGGGGAGAGGAAAACGAGAGGCGAATGGCAAATAATGTAATGCGAGGGAGACGAGTTTATGATGGGTACTTGGTATGTCTTGACTTGGGCGTAGATCTCCCCGGCAACGGCGCCAGAAATCCTTCTTGCTACCTCTTGAGCATGCGTTGGTTTTCCCTTGAAGAGGAAAGGGTGATGCAGCAAAGTAGCGTAGGTATTTTCCTCAGTTTTGAGAACCAAGGTATCAATCCAGTAGGAGACAATGCTCAAGTCACCTAGTACCTGAACAAACAATCAAGAACCTTTCAACCAACGTGATAAAGGGGTTGTCAATCCCTTCACGGTCACTCGCAAAAGTGAGATCTAATAAAGATAGTAAAGTAAATTTTTTTGGTATTTTTGTTGTATAGATTGGAAAGTAAAGATTGCAAAATAAAGGAACGGCGACAGAAATTGGCAAGTTAACGGGAAACTAATATGATGTAAATAGACCCGGGGGCCATAGGTTTCACTAGTGGCTTCTCTCAAGATAGCATATATTACGGTGGGTGAACAAATTACTGCCGAGCAATTCATAGAAAAGCGCATAGTTATGGGAATATCTACGCAATGATCATGAATATAGGCATCACGTCCGTGTCAAGTAGATCGAAATGATTCTGCATCTACTACTATTACTCCACACATCGACCGCTATCCAGCATGCATCTAGAGTATTAAGTTCATAATAACAGAGTAACGCATTAAGCAAGATGACATGATGTAGAGGGGTAAACTCAAGCAATATGATATAAACCCCATCTTTTTATCCTTGATGGCAACAATACAATATGTGCCTTGCTGCCCCTACTGTCACTGGGAAAGGACACCGCAAGATTGAACCCAAAACTAAGCACTTCTCCCATTGCAAGAAAGATCAATCTAGTAGGCCAAACTAAACCGATAATTCGAAGAGACTTGCAAAGATATCAAATCATGCATATAAGAATTCAGAGAAGCACCAAATAATATTCATAGATAATCTTGTTCATAAACCCACAATTCATCAGATCTCGGCAAACACACCACAAAAGAGTATTACGTCGAATAGATCTCCAAGAACATTGAGGAGAACTTTGTATTGAGAATCAAAGAGAGAGAAGAAGCCATCTAGCTAATAACTATGGACCCAAAGGTCTGTGGTAAACTACTCACGCTTCATCGTAGAGGCTATGGTGTTGATGTAGAAGCCCTCCGTGATCGATTCCCCCTCCGGAAGATTGCCGGAAAAGGCCCCAAGATGGGATCTCACGGGTACAAAAGGTTGCGGCGGTGGAAAAGTGGTTTCGTGTCTCCCCTGATGTTTTTAGGGTATAGGAGTATATATAGGCGAAAGAAGTACGTCGGTGGAGCTACGAGGGGCCCATGAGGGTGGGGGCGTGCCTACCCCCCTGGGCGCGCCCTCCTGCCTCGTGGCCACCTCATGGCGTTCCAGACTTCAACTCCAAATCTTCTGGTTTGTTTTTGGTCCAAGAAAGATCATCGCGAAGGTTTCATTCCGTTTGGACTCCGTTTGGTATTCCTTTTCTGCAAAACTCTAAAATAGGCAAAAAAACAGAAACTGGCACTGGGCCTCCGGTTAATAGGTTAGTCCCAAAAATAATATAAAAGAGCATATTAAAGCCCATTAAACATCCAAAACAGATAATATAATAGCATGGAACAATCAAAAATTATAGATACGTTGGAGACTTATCAAACATCCTCTTCATTATCTTGTTCTTCCTCTTGGCCTTCTTCATTGTTGGTGTTGTTGTTCTCTTGTGGAGGTGGAGAAGAAGGTTGATGAGGTTCATCTTGGTGTACATCCTCGTTTCCTTCATCTTGGCGTGTCCCACTTGTGGATGCCTCCAATTCAACTTGTGGTTCACCTTGTTGTGAAGTTGAGGCTTCCACTTGAACGGACGAGGTACTCTCCTTCACCTCTGTTGGGCGAATCTTGCCAATAGACAAGTCTTCTATTGCTTCTGAGGGATCTTTATCTCCTACATCAATTGGCAATTACTCTACTTGCGAGCCGTTAGATTCATCAAACTTCACATCTACTGTCTCTTCAACCTTTCGGGTGAAATTGTTGTAGGCACCGTAAGTGTGAGAGTTTGAGCCATAACCAAGTGGAAACCTTCATGAGATTTAGGAGCAAATTTTGAACGACGATGCTTATCAAGAATATAGCACTTTGAGCCGAATACTCGAAAGTAACCAACTTGGGGTTTGTTACCGGTGAGAAGCTCGTATGCCGTCTTGCCGAGTAGCTTGTGAATATATAGACGATTTGTTGCATGACAAGCTGTCTCAACCGCTTCTGCCCAAAAGTGTTTTGGCGTCTTGTACTCATCAAGCATCGTTCTCGCCATCTCAATAAGAGTCCGGTTCTTCCTCTCAACAACTCCATTTTGTTGAGGTGTGTACGTAGCCGAGAACTCATGAGAAATCCCTTCTTCATCAAGAAAGGTGTCCACATTGGCGTTCTTGAACTCCGTTCCATTGTCGCTGCGAACCTTCTTGATCTTCACTTCAAATTGATTTTAGGCCTTCCTAGCGAAGTTCTTGATACGTCTCCAATGTATCTATAACTTTTTATTGTTCCATGCTATTATATTATCTGTTTTCGATGTTTAATGGGCTTTATTATGCACTTTTATATTATTTTTGGGACTAACCTATTAACCGAAGGCCCAGTGCAAATTGCTGTTTTTTTGGCCTATTTTAGTGTTTCGCAGAAAAGGAATATCAAACGGAATCCAAATGGAATGAAACCTTCGCGAGGATCGTTTTTGGAACAAACGCAATCCAGGAGACTTGGAGTGGACGTCAAGGAAGCAACGAGGCAGCCATGAGGTAGGGAGGTGCGCCCCCCACCCTCGTGGGCCCCTCGTGGCTCCGCCGACCTACTTCCTTCGCCTATATATACTTGTATACCCTGGAAACATCCGAGAGAACCACGAAACCCTGTTTCCACCGCAGCAACCTTTTGTAACCGTGATATCCCATCTTGGGGCCTTTTCCGGTGCTCCGTCGGAGGGGGAATCAATCACGGAGGGCTTCTACATCAACACCATGGCCTCTTCGATGATGCGTGAGTAGTTTACCACAGACCTTCGGGTCCATAGTTATTAGCTAGATGGCTTCTTCTCTCTCTTTGGATCTCAATACAAAGTTCTCCTCGATTCTCTTGGAGATCTATTCGATGTAATTCTTTTTGCGGTGTGTTTCTCGAGATCCGATGAATTGTGGGTTTATGATCAAGATTATCTATGAAAAATATTTGATTCTTCTCTGAATTCTTTTATGCATGATTTGATATCTTTGCAAGTCTCTTCAAATTATCAGTTTGGTTTGGCCTACTAGATTGATCTTTCTTGCAATGGGAGAAGTGCTTAGCTTTGGGTTCAATCTTGCGGTGTCCTTTCCCAGTGACAGCAGGGGCAGCAAGGCACATATTGTATTGTTGCTATCGAGGATAAAAAGATTGGGTTTATATCATATTGCTTGAGTTTATCCCTCTACATCATGTCATCTTGCCTAATGTGTTACTCTGTTCTTATGAACTTAATACTCTAGATGCATGCTGGATAGCAGTCGATGTGTGGAGTAATAGTAGTAGATGCAGAATCGTTTCGGTCTACTTGTCGCGGACGTGATGCCTATATACATGATCATGCCTAGAGATTCCCATAACTAAGCGCTTTTCTATCAATTGCTCGATAGTAATTTGTTCACCCACCGTAAATTATGCTATCTTGAGAGAAGCCACTAGTGAAACCTATGGCCCCCGGGTCTATCTTCCATCATATTATTTTCCTATCAATTTGCTATTTCTGTCGCCGTTTATTTTGCAATCTTTACTTTTCAATCTATACAACAAAAATACCAAAAATATTTATCTTATTATCTTTATCAGATCTCACTTTTGCAAGTGGCCGTGAAGGGATTGACAACCCCTTTATCGCGTTGGTTGCAAGGTTCTTATTTGTTTGTGCAGGTACAAGGCGACTTGTGTGTAACCTCCTACTGGATTGATACCTTGGTTCTCAAAAATTGAGGGAAATACTTACGCTACTTTGTTGCATCACCCTTTCCTCTTCAAGGGAAAACCAACGCATGCTCAAGAGGTAGCAGTTCTTGAAGATCTTTTGGGCCTGCGATTTATCATCAAGAAAGAACACCCACGTAAATCTTGAAAAGTCATCGACAATGACTAAACCAAACGAGTTACCACTGAGATTTTTGTAGGCGTTGGGACCAAAAAGATCCATATGAAGCAGCTAGAGCGGTCTTTCTCGTGGTCATGATGTTTTTCACGGGGTGGCTTCCTCCAACTTGTTTTCCTGCTTGACAAGCACTGATACGTCCATTTTGCATCATGTTTTTCTACTGTTATTTATGATGTTTTTATGAATAATAATGCTTTTTGGAGTAATTCTAATGCCCTTTATCTCATAATTTGCAAGGTACACACCAAGAGGGAGAATTCCGGCAGCTGCAAATCTGGACCTGAAAAAGCTACGTCAGGATACCTATTTTGCACAACTCCAAACAAGCTGAAACTTCACGAAGAATTTTTATGGAATATTTGAAGAATATTGGAGCAAATACGTACTAGAGGGGGCTGATACGTCTCCAATGTATCTATAATTTTTTATTGCTTCATGCTATATTATATTCTGTTTTGGATGATTAATGGGCTTTGTTATACACTTCTATATTATTTTTAGGACTAACCTATTAACCGGAGGCGCAGCCCAAATTGCTGTTTTTTTGCCCATTTCAGAGTTTCGCAGAAAAAGAATATCAAACGGAGTCCAAACGGAATGAAACCTTCGGGAACGTGATTTTCGGAACAAACGTGATCCAGAGGACGTGGACCCTACGTCAAGAAAGCAACCAGGAGATCACGAGGTAGGGGGCGCGCCTACCCCCCTGGGCGCGCCCTCCACCCTCGTGGGGCCCACGTTGCTCCACCGACGTACTTCTTCCTCCTATATATACCCATGTACCCCAAACCAACATAAGCATCCACGAAAACCTAATTCCACCGCCGCAACCTTCTGTACCCGTGAGATCCCATCTTGGGGCCTTTTCCGGCGTCCTGCCGGAGGGGGCATTGATCACGGAGGGCTTCTACATCAACACCATAGCCTCTCCGATGATGTGTGAGTAGTTTACCTCAGACCTTCGGGTCCATAGTTATTAGCTAGATGGCTTCTTCTCTCTTTTTGGATCTCAACACAAAGTTCTCCACGATTCTCGTGGAGATCTATTCGATGTAATCTTATTTTGCGGTGTGTTTGTTGAGACCGATGAATTGTGGGTTTATGATCAAGTTTATCTATGAACAATATTTGAATCTCCTCTGAATTCTTTTATGTATGATTGGTTATCTTTGCAAGTCTCTTCGAATTATCAGTTTGGTTTGGCCTACTAGATTGATATTTCTTGCAATGGGAAAAGTGCTTAGCTTTGGGTTCAATCTTGCGGTGTCCTTTCCCAGTGACAGTAGGGGCAGCAAGGCACGTATTGTATTGTTGCCATCGAGGATAACAAGATGGGGTTTATATCATATTGCATGAGTTTATCCCTCTACATCATGTCATCTTACTTAAAGCGTTACTCTGTTCTTTTGAACTTAATACTCTAGATGCATGCTGGATAGCGGTCGATGTGTGGAGAAATAGTAGTAGATGCAGGCAGGAGTCGGTCTACTTGTCACGGACGTGATGCCTATATACATGATCATACAATACAGGAATCAGGTATTTTGCTGTCTGCCACGGCGGACGGCAAAGGCATGAACGGCGGACGGCAAAGGCCTTTGCCGTCAGCCGCGGACGGCAAAAGGCTCCGGCAAAGTAGGCTACGGTAAACAGCTACTTTGCCGTCTGCTTCCTGGCGGCTGACGGCAAAGGCCCTTTGCCGTCTGCCGCAGACGGCAAAGAGAGCGGAGGGCAATAATTGCGCTGTCGGTCCGTTAAGTGGCTAACGGCAGGCCTTTGCCGTCCGCCACTGACGGCAAACTTTCTAGTGCCTTTGCCGTTTGCCGCTGACGGCAAACTTTCTAGTGTCTTTGTCGTCCGCCGTATGATGTCATCTACACGTCACTACATGGCAGGCCTTTGCCGTCCGCCGTATGATGTCATCTACACGTCACTACATGGCAGGCCTTTGCCGTCCGCCGCTGACGGCAAAATCGTTTACTCTTTGCCGTCTGCCACTGTAGGCAAACTGACCAAATGGGTCAGCTCCCAGGAAGCACAGCTGGATGCCACGTGTCTTCTTTGCCGTCCGCCGCTGATGGCAAAGAGCCCGTTGCCGTCGGTGGCAGACGGCAAAGAGCCTGCATATTGGGTCTTTTTTCTATTTTTTATTAAATCCAACAATTTTCACAGAAAATATATATGACATATATAGATATATTTCACAAGGCAATTACAGAGCAAACATATAAGATATCCAACATGCATAGTTCCATCATACATAGTTCCATCACATAACTTCATCACATATGTTCCATCCAACTACCAAGTTCCATGCATAGTTCCATCCAACTACCAAGTTCCATGCATAGTTCCATCATACATAGCAAGTTCAACATAGAGGCATCCAACCATATATATTACAATAGTTTCATCCAACGATACATGCATAGTTCAACGATACAAAAGAAACAGAGAAAGGGATAAGGAGCACTCCATCTATGCAAGCTTTCGTCAAGTGAATGAAATCTGCAAAATGAAAAATAAGAAAGTTAGAAATAGGTGACTAGAATAAGAAGACTAGAACAAGAAGAGAACAAGAAGAAGACTAGAACAAGAAGAGTAGAACAAGAAGAAGACTAGAACAAGAAGAGTATGTCATTTATGAGCTAACTTACGTGAAATGGATCATATATGATCTAACTAAGTTGAAATGGGTCGTTTATGAGCTAGCTAAGGTGAAATGGATCATTTATGAGCTAACTTAGTTGAAATGGGTCGTTTATGAGCTAACTAAGGTCAAATGGATCGTTTTTGAGGTAACTAAGGTGAAATGGATCGTTTTTAGCTAACTTAGGTGAAATGGATCATTTATGAGCTAACTTAGTTGAAATGGATCGTTTTTTAGCTAACTTAGGTGAAATGGATCATTTATGAGCTAATTTAGTTGAAATGGATCTTTTTGAGCTAACTTAGGTGAAATGGATCATTTAAGAGCTAATTTAGGTGAAATGGATCGTTTTTTAGCTAACTTGGTGAAATGGATCGTTTATGAGCTAAATTAGTTGAAATGGATCGTTTATGAGATAACCTAGGTAAGATGTGTCATTTTGGAGTTAACCTAGGTGAAATGGGTCATTTTAAAGCTAACGTAGGTAAAATGGATCATTTAGGAGCTAATCTAGGTAAAATGGGTCATTTTTTAGCTAACTTGGATGAACTGGATCATTTATAAGCTAACCTAGGTAAAATGGGTCATTTTAGAGCTAACTTAGGTAAAATGGATCGTTTATGAGCTAACTAAGCTAATTATGCAATTTTTGACATAAGTAAGCTAAGTACAGATCGTTTTAGAGCTAACTTAGGTAAAATGGATGGTTTTGGAGGTCAGTAAGCTTATTAAGTCATTTTGGAGGAGAAGAAGCTAAGTCTAGGTCATTATGGTAAGCATTGGAGGAAATAAAGCTAAGTCTAGGTCTTTATGCAGGTGTTAAGCAAAACACTAGATAAACTTACCAAGATCCAGGAGGTGTAGGAGCGGGCTGGCTCGTGTTGGTAGCTGGAGAAGGATCGTGCGATGCTTGTCTGGAGTTACGCTGCACCAAAGATCATTTCCAATGTCTTGTTAGCATGATGACACTCAAATGTTAAGACTAGCAAGTAATGTCCATTCAAATTAAACTCACCGTGGTCCCAGGAGCAATCCCTGGCATCGGCGGAGCGGTCTGACCGGTCTTCTCGCACACAGACTGCACATTTGGTTTTGACGACTCAGTCATACTAGTTAGTAATGAGACAAACACTACATGAATGTTTTGGCTAATCTGCAGAAGAAACTTACCACAAGGAGCTCGTACATGGCCCTTGCCTGCATGTCATTCCGTGCCCTCTCCTCCTCCATCATCTTTGTCGTCCTCTCCTCCAACTCCCGCTGCCTCTCCGCCGCCTCCGCCAGAAGTTTCTCCGTTCTATCTCTCTCACTCTGTATAGCAGCCTGCAACACCACTCACATGACCATTTGTAATCATTGATGGAAGCGCACACAATGTAATGGAGAAAGATAACTGAGTACGTATCACTAACCTTGATGGCGAGTTGCACTGGCCGTTCACGAGGCCTTATCTCAGGAGCGGAGCTCGACTGGCGCGCCTTGATCTCCGGGAGAGTGCTAGGACAACGGATAAGTCCATCTCCAATGGCTATGGAGCCATGGGACCTCCCGCCACCAGATATCATCACCAGCTCTGGATCAATGGGACCCTGGCTCGGGTTAAAGTCCTCCCCTTTCCTCGCCTTCCCCTCATCTCTATATCTCACGAGCTTGTTGTGGGAGGAGATGTTGGTGAAGTTGTTTGCATCATCGAGGTCAGACTGAGAGAAAGCCTTGACTTTCTTGAAAGAGGCAGTGTGGGCCATGGCATACAGGTCGTACACCTCTGGCACCTTATCCACCTTATTGTGGCGTGCCTGAAAGAGAGAAACAATGTAAATTAGTAATTAAAGGGCTCAAGCTAGCATGATGAATGAATTGCATGAATCATGAAGCAAACCACATACCCAGTTGCGCCCGAACTGATATAAGTTGGAGCTGCCTTGATGGTGTGGCACACCTTCCATTTGGGCACGTTTGTCCTTGGCCTCGTTGTGGAGAGCTAGCCATTCTTTTGAGCACCACTCATCGACCAACACCTCCCAACAATCCATCCGATCCGCACACCATCTCGGAGGCGCCTAAGTTAGCAAATAGAAACTTGAGCGCTACGGCTAAGAATTACTAAATGAAGGAACTTAAGTAGAAGGCCTTAAGAATTACCTTCATGTACTGCTCCTTACTCAGGAACTTATCGCGGCACGCCGGCTTGGTCTTCTTGATACCACGCAAGGCGTAGTAGTCTCGAACAGCCTGCACCCGAGCCTCGTGCCGTAAGTTCTGGAGTAGGCGCTTGCAAACGTTCTCGATAACATGTGCTGCGTCCTCCTCGTATCCCTCCTCACACCTGTAGAATGTCTGCAATCAAATGAGACAATATTGATTAGTACAATTAATACTAGCTAGTTGAATATTTTTAAAAGTGTAAAGGAGAAATTACCCAGAACTTTCTAATCACCATGTCTGCCCTCGTGTCGCACACGACACCGTCGATAATCTCATCCGGCGGGGCCGGGGCAGCCACGTAGTGCTCCCAGCTCAATCCAAGCTCTGGAAGCCGACCCTCACCAGGCAACGTGACAAACCCCGGGAAGTTTTGCCGGCAAAGAACTCCAAGGACGGAATTGGGCCGGCGGACACTATGATGGTTGTCCCAACCCCTGCAGCATGACAAGGCCAACGCATTAGTTATTTGAAGAAACGTGAATGCAGAAGGTACAAAAATATTAAATGCACTTACGTACCTCTCCCCATCAGGGAAAATCAACCACCTCTGCTCGCGGGTCGCCGGCACGGACGGGAGCCGTGTAGCACCACGCTGGTAGACGGTGCCCCCCTCCTCCTCAAGATCAGTCGGCTCCCCGCCATCATCAGCATGGCCACTCGGCTCCTCGGGCTGATCCGGCCAGGTACCCCATCCGGACGTGTGCTCCTCCGGGGTCTCGTGGGCCGAACTCTCATGGGCCGAAGGCCAGTCGACCCGAGGCTCGTGGGCCCAAGACCCGTGGACCGGAGGCTCGTGGACCGGAGTCCGTGTAGCCTCCTCCTCGGACGAGTCCACCCTAGCAGTCACGTGCTCGGGTGAAACAGCTGGGGGTGGCGGCGAGGAAGGCGCCGTAGCAGTCACCCTACCTCCTCTCCCGCGACCACGTGCCCCACCTCCTCTCTTCCTACCTCGTCCCCTGATGGGCACCGCGGTCGACGAAGAAGGGCCCGGCGGTGTGGCCATACTGTCCAGCAACGCTCGGCGGAGAGGTGCGTCTGGAATGGAAGACCTCAGACCACGCGCCGACGAAGAAGGGGCCTTGGCACGCTCCCGACCAGCGCCCACCATCTTTCAACACCTGCCATGACAAACAGTAAACGAAATTAGTACAACATAAAAAAAAGACCGACATGAATAATAATATGTGTATCACTTAAGTGTATCATCATCAAGTACAACATAATTTTTTTTAATACCTGACACTACTAATAATCTCGACCAGTATCATCAATAAATGCATAATCATCATCATCACTATAATCAATGACAGGCTCATAGGGTTCAGTGGCATCAACATGTGGAAGGCCACCTTGACGTAATCGGTCAAGCAATGACAGGTCATCCGCAGCAGTAACCTCTTCTTATTCCGGCTCTTCTTGTTCCTCCTCTGGGGTGATGTCGGATTCACTGTCGCTGTCTACTTCAATGTTTTGGGGTGAAGTATAGCGGTTCTTGAAACGCTTTTTGGAAAGACATGTCTCTTGGAAGAATTCTCCTTCATATGTGTCTGGGTTAATGTGGGGTTCATAATCCTCTTCCTTTGGGGAAGATAGTCTAGCACGTGGCGGCACTTCATAAACGACATCCCAACCTTTCAGATTTGGATTAGTTTGGCAGGCCCACGGTAGATAGAATACTTGGGTCGCCTGTTGAGCCGTAATATAGACATCAGGAACATCTAAATGGGTGCTTTGGTTGATTTCAACTAGCCCTATATGTTCATGAGTCCTTCTAGTCTCCTTCGGCTGAAACCAATAACATTTGAAGACTACGACATTCGGTGGGTTTTCACCATAGAATAGAAGTTCATAAATTGCTTCAACTCTCCCATAATACTCGGTACCTCCTTCGCCGATAGCAGATACACAACAATTTGTAGACTTTCGGTCGGCCATAGATAGCTCTTTGCCATAGGTACGAAAGCGATACCCGTTGATGTCGTATTTGTCAAATGAACGGACCTTATAGTCAAAACCATTAGCGACTTGTCTAAATTCGGCGTCCATAGACTCTGAATTAGCCTACAAGTTTAATATGAAAGGATTGTTGCATTACGCACAAATTAGCGAATGAAACCGGGATAGCCGCCTACAAATTAGCCTACAAGTCTAATAGAAATTACCGTTTGTTTGAACCAAGAGATGAAACCGGGATAGCCGCCTCCTTGCTTTGCGAGAAGCTCATACTCTTCGACAGAATCCTTTCGGATCACCGCTCCATACGAGAATAAGGCGACGTATCGACTGTATGAAATATCCAGGAATAAGAGCAGTTCAAAGGAAATAGAAGTTGCGAAACTATGTACCAAGAACTTACTCGATGTACGGCCGCACTTCTATCAGGTTGTTGAAGATATACAACGAAATGGCCCGCCATTGTTCGTTATCCAAAGATACTGGATTTGAAACACTGGCTGGTGCGAGATTCCCTTTGAATAGGCTGAGGTTGGATCCACCCTTTTTAGGGTCGTCAGCATTGTACCGAGGCTTCGGATTATGCAAATGACGATTTTTGGCTTCGTAGTGTGCTGTCACGAAGTTTGCCGCCTCCTCAGTGATGAATGCCTCAGCCATCGATGCTTCAATTCTACGTTTATTTTTACATTTTTGTCGAAGCGTCTTCTGCATCCTCTCAGTTGGGTAGCACCAACGATTTTGCACGGCCCCCCCAATCTTGCCTCGGTCGGGAGATGCAAAATCAAATGTTGCATTGGATTAAAGAAGCCCGGTGGAAAGATCTTCTCTAACTTGCAGATCAACTCCGGTGCCAACTCTTCCATTTCTTCTAGCACGCCAGGCGATAGTTCTTTCGCACAAAGAACACGGAAGAAATAGCTGAGTTCTGCCAGTACTAGCCATTCATCCTCAGGGATGAAGCCACGCAACATCACCGGCATTACCCGCTCAATCCATATGTGCCAATCATGACTCTTGAGACCAAATATCTTCAATTTATCAAGACTGGCTCCCCTCTGTAGATTCGCTGCATACCCATTGGGGAACATCAACTGCATTTTCACCCACAAGATAATTTCCCTCATAGCTGGCCTTCCAAGATTGAACCATGCCTTTGGCTTCGTCCAGTTCTGCTTTCCTTTCGGTTCTTTCATGTTTTGTAACGGCCTATCACATAGCGCCTCCAGATCGACTCTAGCCTTAGTATTATCCTTTGACTTCCCATCTATGCCAAACAATGTACCAAAAAGTGCCTCGGCGATATTCTTCTCAGTGTGCATCACGTCGATGTTGTGTGGGCAAAGGAGGTCTTTGAAGTAAGGCAGATCCCATAAGCATGTTTTGTGAGTCCAGGCGTGCTTAGAATTATACCCCTTGAAGTACCATGGACGCTCTGGATCTGGCTCGAGAGCGTTTAACTAATCCAGGGGTTGTTGGCCTGTCAATGCAGGTGGTGCAGAGTTTTTGACAACTCTACCTCTGATAAGTTCTTCTTGTCTTTCCTGAACTTATGGCGAGGATTCAGGAACTGTCTATGCATGTCGAAGCAAGAAAACTTGCGACCGGCCTGAAGCCAACGAAACTCAAGAGCTCCCTTGCATGTGGGGCACGGGAACCTTCCATGCACACACCAGCCACGCATTATGAAGTTCCGTTTGCTATAGGCGTCGTATGTCTTGAACCCATTATCCCAGGCTTCTTGCAATTCGTCCTTAAGCGGTTGCATGTACACATTCATATTTTTCCCCGGATAGTTGGGCCCTGGAATTATCAACGTCAGGAAAATGTTCTTTCTTTGCATAATCTGTCCGGGGGGGAGATTGAGTGGAAAGACAAATACGGGCCAACAACTGTATTGGGCTGCCGTCATACCAAACACACTGAACCCATCCGTGCTGATGCCGACTCGAGGATGCCTCGGATCTGCCGCTTTGTCACCATGTAATTCATCAAACTTTTTCCACGCAACACCATCCGATGTGTGTACAATCATCATATTCCCATCTGCATCTAGTTCGGTTCTTTTGCCCGTTTTGTGCCATGTCATTGTCTGGCCATCTCTTCGACCATGAAAAGACGTTGAAGTCTTGGTACGATTGGCATATACCGAAGAACACTAACGGGGATTTTGGTCTGTGTCTTCTCACCCATACCGTTGTCTACCACAACATACCTGGAAGACTTGCAAATGGGACAATAGTTCAAGTCTGCATAGTCAAGCCTAAACAAGACACATCCTTTCTCACAGGCATGTATCTTATCATAGGGCATCTTGAGTGCACGGAGGATTTTGTCCGACTGGTACAGGTTTGCAGGCATTACATGGCCTTTGGGTAGAAAGCGTCCAAATACTGTCATCATTGCATCGTAGCATTCTCTGCCCAAGTTGAACTGAGCCTTCAGAGCCATTACTTGTGAGATGGCATCCAACTGACAAAGCTCAGTGTGCTCATGGAGCGGACGTTTTGAAGACTCCAACATTTCATTGAAGGCCTTTGCAGATTCCTCCATCTCCTCGTCCGAATCCCGAGCATCATCGAAGTCGTGCACCATGTTTTCCATCCCGGTACCATGCTCGTCGGTGCGACGATGATCCACCTCAGCTCGGTCACGTTGGGCAGACTCACCATGAAATGTCCACACCGTATAATCGGGCGTAAAACCACTCTTCTGCAGGTGTTTGCCCATTTCAGCCTCTCTCCTCTTTCCCCAGTTGCCGCACCGTAAACAGGGGCACCAGGTTTTCCTCTGGCCATTTGCAAATGCGGCTCGCACAAACCCCTTGGTTTTTGTGAACCATTCAGTGCTCCATTTGTTCTGACCAGTGTGACCGGTGTACATCCACGCACGATCACTCATCTTGACTTTCGGAGCTACTAGACACACAACAAATATATATATATAATTCACCATGTATATATTCATCAGTTGATCTATTTTGTCAATTTTATTACGTCCATGCAACCTACACTCTAATAGGTAATGATAGGTCCTAATCTCACCCGAGTATGTTTAGATTGGGTTCATTTTCCCATGCTATGCTCCGGATCCTACGCAAAATTTCGGCAGCACCTCCCCGTTGTTCTCCTGATACACGTCTCTGCAATAAACAAAGAGGATGTGTACCCGGAGAACAACAGGGGAGGCACTGACGAAATTTATGCGTCGGATCCGGAGCAAAACATATGGGAAAACGAACCCAATCTAAACATACTCGGGTTGTCCATGGATAGCGTTGGACAATTCGAAAGAATCAAGGTTATAAATATGCAAATGCATGCATATTTATAACTATGACGCTTTCGAACGGGAGACACATATTGGTTACGCATACTGATGATTCAAGACACATATATAGCTAGCTATCAAGTTTCATCGGAATAGATCAAATAATTAATGGGGGAGGAGGACATGTCATTTGTGCTCACCCACGAACGAAGGGGCAGAGCTCGTCAAACGCACGGCGAGGTCGTCGAACACCAAACCTCGCAGCGATGAAACAACTGCACATTTAAAACTACCCGATCAACACAATTATATATGATGTTTTTCATAACAAAATCGAAAAATATATGACCTAACTAATAATTCACAAATATATGACCCCGTTGGCTTCTCGAAGGCCAAAGAACACCTTTTCGGGAGGTGTCGGGGGTCGGGGTGTCGTGTCGGTGTCGGGGTGCCGTGTCGGGGTCGGGGTCTCGGGTCGGGGTGCCGGGTCGGGGTCGGGGTGCCGGGTCGGGGTCGGGGTGCCGTGTCGGTGTCGGGGTCGGGGTGTCGGGTCAGGCTCGGGGTCGGGGTGTCGGGGTCGGGGTCGGGGTCTCGGGGTCGGGGTGTCGGGTCGGGGTGCCGGGTCGGGGTCGGGGTGCCGTGTCGGTGTCGGGGTCGGGGTGTCGGGTCAGGCTCGGGTCGGGGTCTTAGGGTCGGGGTGCCGGGTCGGGGTCGGGGTGCCGTGTCGGTGTCGGGGTCGGGGTGTCGGGTCAGGCTCGGGGTCGGGGTCTCGGGGTCGGGGTCGGGGTCGGGGTCGGGGTCTCGGGGTCGGGGTGCCGGGTCGGGGTCGGTCGTCGAGGTCGGGGTGTCGGTGGTCGGGGTGTCAAGTGTCGGGGTGTCGGTGGTCGGGGTCGGGGTGTCGGTGGTCGGGGTCGGGGTGTCGGTGGTCTTCTTCTTCTCCTCCTCTCCTCTAGCTTTCTCCTCCTCCTCCTCTCCTCTTTCTTCTTCTTCTTCTTCTTCTTCTTCTTCTTCTTCTTCTTCTTCTTCTTCTTCTTCTTCTTCTTCTTCTTCTTCTTTCTTCTCCTCCTCCTCCTCCTCCTCTTCTTCTTCTTCTTCTTCTTCTCCTCCTTTTTCCTCTTCTTAAACCTAGCACTAAGTAACCTAAAACAAAACTAAAACTAAACTAAAAGTAATCTAAACTAAAAAACAGAAAAAATAGGAAAAAAATCTAAAACTAAAAAACTAAACTAAACTAAATCTAAAAGTAAACTAAAAGTAATCTAAACTAAAAACAGAAAAAAAAAGGAGAAGAGGGGTGGGGCTCACCTGCGGCAGGGGTGGGGTGCTCGCCGACGGAGGGGCGTCGGAGGGGCGCTCGCCGACGGAGGGGCGGCGGGGCGCTCGCCGACGGAGGGGCGGCGGGGTGGCGCTCGCCGACGGAGGGGCGGCGGGGTGGCGCTGGCCGGGCGGAGGGGTGGGGGGCGACGGGGCGAGGGGGCGACGGGGCGGAGGGGTGGGGGGGCGACGGGGCGGAGGGGGCGATGGGGCGGCGCCGGGCGGCGGGTGGGGGCGACGGGGGGAGGGGGCGACGGGGCGGAGGGGTGGGGGCGGCGGGTGGCGGGGCGACGGGGCGGCGGCGGCGGCGGGGGGCGGGGCGGCGGCGGCGGCGGTGGGGTGGGATGTGCACGGTGGCGGGGCGCGTCGGGGAGGAGAGAGAGGGAGAGAACAGAGAGTAATGGGCGGGGGGGTACGGGCCGTTAGGTAATCGGCTCTTTGCCGTCCGCCTTTTTGGCAGACGGCAAAGAGGTGGGGCGTTAAGTTTTTCCCAAACGGGCGGGGGGTGGGGGCCACCTCTCTCTTTGCCGTCTGCCAGCGGACGGCAAAGAGCTCGCAGATGGCAAAGAGCTTCTTTGCCGTCTGCCATTTCTTTGCCGTCTGCTTTTGGGTAGCTGATGGCAAAGAGCTTCTTTGCCGTCAGCTAGCAGACGGCAAAGAGATGGCAAATGGCAAATTAGCTGATTCTAGTAGTGATACCTAGATATTCTCATAACTATGCTCAATTCTATCAATTTCTCAACAGTAATTTGTTCACCCACCGTAATACTTATGCTCTTGAGAGAAGCCACTAGTGAAACCTATGGCCCCCGGGTCTATTTTCCATCATATTAATCTTCCAACACTTAGCTATTTTTATTGCCTTTTATTTTACTTTGCATCTTTGTTATAAAAATAACAAAAATATTATCTTATCATATCTATCAGATCTCACTTTCGTAAGTGACCGTGAAGGGATTGACAACCCCTTTATTGCGTTGGTTGTGAGGTTTATATTTGTTTGTGTAGGTGCGAGGGACTTGGGCGTGGCCTCCTACTGGATTGATACATTGGTTCTCAAAACTGAGGGAAATACTTACGCTACTTTGCTGCATCACCCTTTCCTCTTCAAGGGAAAACCAACGCAGTGCTCAGGAGGTAGTAAGAAGGATTTCTGGCGCCGTTGCCGGGGAGTCTACGCAAAAGTCAAATACCAAGTACCCATCACAAACTCTTATCTCCCGCATTACATTATTTGCCATTTGCCTCTCGTTTTCCTCTCCCCCACTTCACCCTTGCCGTTTTATTCACCCTCGCTTTTCCCGTTCGCCTGTTCTTCGCTTGCTTGTCGTTATGGCTAGTCCTCTATCTTCTCTGTTGTCTCCTGAGAATGAAGTTCTTAATTTTAAGCAAAGGGAGGGAGAAAATCTAAAAGACGCTTGGTATAGAATTTGCAATGCTCAAAATAGATCTACCAGGAAGCAATCTACTTCCGTTCTTCTCCACAATTTTTATGTAGGCGCTACTCCTTGGTACAGATATATTCTTGATACCATTACCGGAGGGAATTTCTTGGGTAGCCATACTTTTGATTCTTATAATGCTATGATTGATTTGTTTGGCTCACCACCTCTTTTGGTTAATGGAACTATGTTAACTTTGGAGCATGTAATGCAAAGACTTGAAATTATTGAAAATAAAGTTGCTACTGTAGAGTTAATTGAAAATTTGGATAAAAAGATCCACAACCAAATTACCCGATATGGATCTAAAGTAGGAGTCACTTTGAAAAATATTAAGGAGAAGGAACCCATAGTTGATGAAAGAATAAATCAGGATTCCACTAGAATCGATAAACTTGAGGGTATCATTACCAACTTGGGGACCTCCTTTTCTTCCGTAAAGAATACTCCAAGTCCTCCAACTAAATTTGCCAAGCTTGTTTATGTTCCTAAAAATAAGGGTGAATCCTCTAGTAAGGAAAATGCGGATCTAAAATCAATAAGTGTTCATCCCAATCTTTTTGCTATCATTAAGGAACCGTTTGTTGCAAATGATTTTCTTGATTTTGTGCCTAGAAGTTTGATAATTAATATAAAGAAAGAAACTCCTAAGGGTGATAGGTGTCTTATTGAAGAATTGCCTACCAAAGATGGCAATACCTAGATCTATCCTTGCTTTTATGCCTAGCTAGGGGCGTTAAACAATAGCGCTTGTTGGGAGGCAACCCAATTTTATTTTTAGTTTTTTGCTTTTTGCTTCTGTTTAGCAATAAATATTTGATCTAGCCTCTGGTTATATGTGTTTTTATGTTTTAATTAGTGTTTGTGCCAAGTTAAACCTATAGGATCTTCTTGGATGATAGTTATTTGATCTTGCTGAAAATTCCAGAAACTTTCTGTTCACGAAAATAATTGTTAAAAATCACCAGAACGTGATAAAATATTGATTCCAATTGCTGCTGATCAATAAACAAATTTTATAGGACGTCCTATTTTGGCTGAATTTTTTGAGTTCTAGAAGTTTGCGTTAGTTACAGATTACTACAGACTGTTCTGTTTTTGAAAGATTCTGTTTTTCGTGTGTTGTTTGCTTATTTTGATGAATCTATGGCTAGTAAAATAGTTTATAAACCATAGAGAAGTTGGAATACAGTAGGTTTAACACCAATATAAATAAAGAATGAGTTCATTACAGTACCTTGAAGTGGTGTTTTGTTTTCTTTCGCTAACGGAGCTCACGAGATTTTCTGTTAAGTTTTGTGTCGTGAAGTTTTCAAGTTTTGGGTAAAAGATTTGATGGATTATGGAACAAGGAGTGGCAAGAGCCTAAGCTTGGGGATGCCCATGGCACCCCCAAGATAATCTAAGGACACCAAAAAGCCAAAGCTTGGGGATGCCCCGGAAGGCATCCCCTATTTCGTCTACTTCCATCGGTAACTTTACTTGGAGGTATATTTTTATTCACCACATGATAAGTGTTTTGCTTGGAGCGTCTTGTATGATTTGAGTCTTTATTTGTTACTTTGTGACAATCATCTTTGCTGTACACACCTTTTTAGACAAACACACATGATTCGGAATTTATTAGAATACTCTATGTGCTTCACTTATATCTTTTGAGCTATATAGTTTTTGCTCTAGTGCTTCACTTATATATTTTAGAGCATGGTGGTGGATTTGTTTTATAGAAACTATTATTCTCTCATGCTTCACTTATATTATTTTGAGAGTCTTAAACAGCATGGTAATTTGCTTAAGTAGGAAAATTAATCCTAATATGCTAAGTATTCAAGACTAGTAAAAAACTTTCTTATGAGTGTGCTGAATACTAAGAGAAGTTTGATGATTGATGATTGTTTTGAGATATGGAGGTAGTGATATTAAAGTTGTGCTAGTTGAGTAGTTGTGAAATTGAGAAATACTTGTGTTGAAGTTTGCAAGTTCCGTAGCATGCACGTATGGTAAACGTTATGTAACAAATTTGAAACATGAGGTGTTCTTTGATTGTCTTCCTTATGATTGGCGGTCGGGGACGAGCGATGATCTTTTCCTACCAATCTATCCCCCTGGGAGCATGCGCGTAGTGCTTGGTTTTTGATGACTTGTAGATTTTTGCAATAAGTATTTGAGTTCTTTATGACTAATGTTGAGTCCATGGATTATACGCACTCTTACCCTTCCATCATTGCTAGCCTCTTCGGTACCTTGCATTGCCCTTTCTCACATTGAGAGTTGGTGCAAACTTCGCCGATGCATCCAAACCCCGTGATATGATACGCTCTTTCACACATAAACCTCCTTATATCTTCCTCAAAACAGCCACCATACCTACCTATTATGGCATTTCCATAGCCATTCCGAGATATATTGCCATGCAACTTTCCACCGTTCCGTTTATCATGACACGTTCATCATTGTCATATTGCTTTGCATGATCATTTAGTTGACATCGTATTTGTGGCAAAGCCATCGTTCATAATTTTTCATACATGTCACTCTTGATTCATTGCCTATCCCGGTATACCGCCGGAGGCATTTTTTTGACTATACACAGTAGGGCAAGACCCCACTGCAATTTTTTATTAATCTAAAAAAAGTAAAGTCCCAGAAAGGAACCAAAGTACAAAAGGCTTGAGATAAGCCAAGGAGGAAGCCAAAAGAAAGAGAAAAGAAAAAACACTAACAACTAAGAACTAGGATTACAGAACAAGATTATCCAGCCAAAAATAGTATGCTCCAGCATAGCTCTTTTTAACTCTGAATCTGAGAAGAGAGAGCTCTTCCATGAAGATGGCTTTCCACCTTTGAATGCTAGGTTGAATTGCTTGGAAAATCATGTTGTTCCTGGAGATCCAAATAGCCCAAGAGGCAAGGATAACTATCTCCATGAAGAAAGGTACATGAAGTTTCTGCTTGAGATCAAGAAAAGCTTCCATGATTGAAACATTTGCCTGTCTTGAAGGGCAGATCAGATCCCAACACTGTGCAGCAAAAGGGCAAGTCCAGAAAAGGTGCTGAAGAGTCTCTTCCTGTGGACAATTGTTGATAGCACAATTATAGCTGCCCAGCTGAAAAGATTTCCTTCTCAGAAGATTTCTAGTATTGAGCCTGTCATGGAGTAGTCCCCAAAAGAACACCTTATGTTTTGGCTGACAAGAACTGCTCCAGATCCAATTGAACTGCTATGGTACAACTTTAACTCCCATCAGTACTTTATATGCCTTAGCCACAGAGAATTGCTCAGTTCCCCATATGTAACTCCAGGTATCCGTGTAATCCAAAGTATCAGAGGCCCTTAAAGCAATGCGTATGTCCTCCATAGCCTCAAATTCCTGGAAAGCTTGCACAGTCAGTGGCAGATGAAATAGGTCCTCTAAGTATTCAGTTTGGAGAATGGTGTGAACAGTAGCATCCTTGTTTTTCACAAACGAGAAATATAGAGTCATACCTTGTTCTAGTATCGAGTTGTAATCATTGAGTTGTCAATAAATAGAAGTGTGATGATCATCATTCATAGAGCATTGTCCCAATAAAAAAAGGCCAAATAAAAAAAAGAAGGCCCAAAAAAAGAAAATAAAAAGGGACAATGCTACTATCCTTTTTTCCACACTTGTGCTTCAAAGTAGCACCATGATTTTCATGATAGAGAGTCTCTTGTTTTGTCACTTTCATATACTAGTGGGAATTTTTCATTATAGAACTTGGCTTGTATATTCCAACAATGGGCTTCCTCAAATGCCCTAGGTCTTCCTGAGCAAGCAAGTTGGATGCACACCCACTTAGTTTCTTTTGTTGAGCTTTCATGCATTTATAGCTCTAGTGCATTCGTTGCATGGCAATCCCTACTCCTTGCATTAACATCAATCGATGGGCATCTCCATAGCCCGTTGATTAGCCGCGTTGATGTGAGACTTTATCCTTTTTTTGTCTTCTCCACATAACCCCCATCATTATATTATATTCCACCCATAGTGCTATATCCATGGCTCACGCTCATGTATTGCGTGAAGGTTGAAAAAGTTTGAGATTACTAAAGTATGAAACAATTGCTTGGCTTGTCATCGGGGTTGTGCATGATGAGAGCATTCTTGTGTAACAAAGATGGAGCATGACTAAACTATATGATTTTGTAGGGATGAACTTTCTTTGGCCATGTTATTTTGAGAAGACATAATTGCTTAGTTAGTATGCTTGAAGTATTATTGCTTTTATGTCAATATTAAACTTTTATCTTGAATCTTTAGGATCTGAATATTCATACCACAATTAAGAGGGTTACATTAAAAAATTATGCCAACTAGCATTCCGCATCAAAAATTCTGTTTTTATCATTTACCTACTCGAGGACGAGCAGGAATTAAGCTTGGGGATGCTTGATACGTCTCCAACGTATCTATAATTTTTGATTGCGTCATGCTATATTATATTCTGTTTTGGATGATTAATGGGCTTTGTTATACACTTTTATAGTATTTTTGGGACTAACCTATTAACCGGAGGCCCAGCCCAAATTGCTGTTTTTTGCCTATTTCAGAGTTTCGCAAAAAAAGAATATCAAACGGAGTCCAAACGGAATGAAACATTCAGGAACGTGATTTTCGGAACAAACGTGATCCAGAGGACTTGTACCCTACGTCAAGAAAGCAACCAGGAGAGCACGAGGTAGGGGGCGCGCCCTCCACCCTCGTGGGGCCCACGTTGCTCCACCGACGTACTTCTTCCTCCTATATATACCTACGTACCCCCAGACCAACAAAAGCATCCACGAAAACCTAATTCCACCACCTCAACCTTCCGTACCCGTGAGATCCCATCTTGGGGCCTTTTTCGGCGTCCTGCCGGAGGGGGCATTGATCACGGAGGGCTTCTACATCAACACCATAGCCTCTCCGATGATGTGTGAGTAGTTTACCTCAGACCTTGGGTCCATAGTTATTAGCTAGATGGCTTCTTCTCTCTTTTTGGATCTCAATACAAAGTTCTCCACGATTCTCGTGGAGATCTATTCGATGTAATCTTCTTTTGCGGTGTGTTTGTTGAGACCGATGAATTGTGGGTTTATGATCAAGTTTATCTATGAACAATATTTGAATCTCCTCTGAATTCTTTTATGTATGATTGGTTATCTTTGCAAGTCTCTTCGAATTATCAGTTTGTTTTGGCCTACTAGATTGATCTTTCTTGCAATAGAAGTGCTTAGCGTTGGGTTCAATCTTGCGGTGTCCTTTCCCAGTGACAGTAGGGGCAGCAAGGCACGTATTGTATTGTTGCCATCGAGGATAAAAAGATGGGGTTTATATCATATTGCATGAGTTTACCCCTCTACATCATGTCATCTTACTTAAATCGTTACTCTGTTCTTTTGAACTTAATACTCTAGATGCATGCGGATAGCGGTCGATGTGTAGATTAATAGTAGTAGATGCAGGCAGGAGTCGGTCTACTTATCACGGACGTGATGCCTATATACATGATCATACCTAGATATTCTCATAACTATGCTCAGTTCTATCAATTGCTCAACAGTAATTTGTTCACCCACCGTAATACTTATGCCCTAGTTCATCTCTTGTGTTCAATCTTGTTACCGGAACTATAGATTGGTGCTTGTGGGTGACTAGTAGTGTTGATTACATCTTGTAATTGATTACTATATGGTTTATTCGGTGGAAGATTATATGTTCAGATCCAATATGCTATTTAATACCCCTCTGATCTTGAGCATGATTATCATTTGTGAGTAGTTACTTTTGTTCTTGAGGTCACGGGAGAAATCATGTTGCAAGTAATCATGTGAACTTGATATGTGTTCGATATTTTGATAGTATGTATGTTGTGATTACCTTAGTGGTGTCAAGTGAACGTTGACTACATGACACTTCACTATATTTGGGCCTAAGGGAATGCACTGTGGAGTAGCAATTAGATGATGGGTTGCAAGAGTGACAGAAGCTTAAACCCCAGTTTATGCGCTATTCCATAAGGGACCGATTGGATCCAAGAGTTTAATGCTATGGTTAGAATTTATTCTTAATACTTTTCTCGTAGTTGCGGATGCTTGCGGGAGGGTTAATCATAAGTAGGAGGTTTGTTCAAGTAAGAACAACACCTAAGCACCAGTCCACCCACATATCAAATTATCAAAGTAGCGAACACAAATCAAACCAACATGGTGAAAGTGACTAGATGAAAACCCAGTGTACCATCAAGAACGCCTTGCTTATCATAAGAGACCATTTTGGCCTGTCCTTTGCCTCAAAAGGATCGGGCTACCTTGCTGCACTTTTGTTACTACTATCATTACTTGCTCGTTACAAATTATCTTGCTATCAAACTACTCTGCTACTTACAATTTCAGTACTTGCAGAAACTACCTTGCTGAAAACCACTTGTCATTTCCTTCTGCTCCTCGTTGGGTTCGACACTCTTACTTATCGAAAAGAGCTACAATTGACCCCCTATACTTGTGGGTCATCAAGCACTGCAAAGTCTATCCTTGTCAAATATAATGTCTTTAACTCCAAGGATATGATCACCTTTAATAAGCTTATCAAGATTTCGCATGCCGACGTGACCTAACCTTCTATGCCACAACCAACCTTTAGATGATTTAGCAATTAAGCAAGTTCTAGGTTGAGCCTTTTTAGTGAAATCAACAATGTATAGATCACCTCTACGTATACCGGTAAAGACCATATTATGATTATCTCTTCGAAACACTTGGCAATCTACTTCAGTAAATAGGATGTTGAAACCAAAGTCAGCTAGTCTAGATACGGAAAGTAAATTATAGCCAAGAGATTCAACGAGCATAACATTTTGGATGGAGCTGTCATGTGAGATGGCCACCTTACCAAGGCCAACTACCTTACCCTTTGAGTTATCACCAAAAGTGACATACTTTCGAGGGCCATCGTTTCCAGCAAGCTCATGAAATATATCCTTGTCTCTGGTCCTGTGATGGGTACATCCACTATCAAGAACCCATTCCTTTCCTCTAGCCATATAGCCGCGAAGGTAAGCCATAAGACCAAAGTGTCTCATAAACTCATCGAGATTAAAGTCACTATCATCATCCTCATCATAGTATCCATGTTCAACATCGTCTTGTGATTGATCATCACCTAGAGAGAGTGATTCATTAGATGTATGACCATTGCAATGTGCATATTTATGAATTCTAATGACTTGAGAGATAATGCTACTAATGACTCCAACATCTCCTTTGGCACGCATAAGGTCACGAAGCTCAAATAGACAATCATCAAATTTAGGATCACTAGGTTTCATTTTATGAAAAGCTATGGACTTTTGAAGAATCACATCTAGATTTTTCAAGGAATAGTTTGGAAACCGTTCCTCAAGAAATCTCCATATGGTGTAAGCACATTCAAGAGTAGGCAAGCATATAATGAAATTTCTAGGCAATCCTCTAATGATAAGATTGATAGTTCTAAGATTGCGGATCATGTCAAGAGATTCATCGGGGGTAGGATGCAAGGGATCAATAAGGGGCGCACAAGGGCTAGTAATGTACTTGTTCAAGTGATATTAATTGAAACTCTCAACCATCTCATTTTTCCAAGCATTATAGAACTCTCCATCAAGCATAGGCACTCTACGTCTAAAACTCCCCATCGTAGACTCATCCATCTTTCTCCAATGGTGATTAGACCAAAGCAATGGAGACCTTTGCTCTGATACCAATTGAAAGGATCGAGAAGAGGTGTCTAGAGGGGGGTGGTTAGACCCTCAACAAGCAAAAGTAGCAGTTTTTAAGTTCTTCAAGTTGAGGTGGAGTTTTAGCACAAGTTTAAGCATTTACAATACATTTCAAGCAAGCATGGCAAGAGTATATGAGCAGCGGAAAGTAAAGCATGCAAGTTGCAAGAAAGTAAAGAGATGAGGTTGGAGTGTGCAAACACAATTGGAGACACGGAGATTTTTGGCGTGGTTCCGATAGGTGGTGCTATCGTACATCCACGTTGGTGGAGACTTCAACCCACGAAGGGTAACAGTTACGCGAGTCCACGGAGGGCTCCACCCACGAAGGGTCCACAAAGAAGCAACCTTGCCTATCTCACCATGGCCATCGCCCATGAAGGACTTGCCTCACTTGGGTAGATCTTCATGAAGTAGGCGATCTCCTTGCCCTTACAAACTCCTTGGTTCAACTCCACAATTTTGACGGAGGCTCCCAAGTGACACCTAACCAATCTAGGAGACACCACTCTCCAAAAGGTAATAGATGGTGTGATGATGATGAACTCCTTGCTCTTGTGCTTCAAATGATAGTCTCTCCAACACTCAACTCTCTCTCACAGATTTGGCTATGGTGGAAAGATGATTTGAGTGGGAAGCAACTTGGGGAAGGTTAGAGATCAAGATTCTTGTGGTTGGATTAGAATGTCTTGGTCTCAACACATGAGTAGGTGGTTCCCTTTTAGAAAATGAGTAGTGAAAGTATAGGCACGTTCTGATGGTTCTCTCTTGAATAGAGGAGGGGGTGGAGGGGTATATATAGCCTCCACACAAATCTAACCGTTACACACAAAAGAGCCAACTCGGTGAGACCGAATAGATGAACTCGGTGAGACCGATTCAGTTCAAAATGTGAACGTTAGGATTCTCGGTGGGACCGACATGATCAACTCGGTGGGACCGAAGTGCTAGGGTTAATGCAAAACCTTATCTCGGTTTGACCGATTACATGAACTCGGTGAGACCGATTCCAGTAATAGGCAAACAGAGAGTTGGTCAGGAAAACTCGGTGGGACCGATTGCAAATTTTGGTGAGACCGAAATAATTGCAATAGGCAACAGAGAGTTTACAAGGCCATCTCGGTGAGACCGAGATCATATCAGTAAGACCGAATTGATTAGGGTTTCTGGCAGTGGCTATGTCAAAGGAACTCGGTGGCGCCGGATAGATCAAATTGATGGGGACGAGTTTGACTTTAGGTTTTGGACATATTTGGAATTGGGAAAGTGGTTGAGGGCTTTGGAGCATATCACTAAGCACTTTGAGCAAGTAGATAATTAAGCAACGTTAACACCTCATCCCCTTTTAATAGTATTAACTTTTCTTATGGACTCAATATGATCTTGATCATTAAAATAGAAATGAAGAGTCTTGAGCTTTTGCCAATCTTTGTCCTTAGCATCTTGAAGGGGTTCCACGTCCTCTTGTCCATGCCACACCTTTGTTAAAATCTCGAAATATACTAGATGAAAATATTAGTCCAACAAAAGATATGTTGACATTAATTACCAAAATTACCCAAGAAGCACTCGTGCTTTCACACGGTGGTTCCTCTTGCGGAAGAAAAAACAACACAATTCTTTGCGCTTTTTTTTCAAATTTTTTGTCCAAAAGCTAAGAAAAACAGATGAAAAACTGAAAAGCCAAAAAATTGAAAAAACCATCTAAAAACCCGAAAACATGTACATAATTTTTTTTAAGGAAGCGCGCAGAGCACGACATTGTGACGACGGCTGAGAGCTCTCATCCCACCCACTGACACCCCCCCCCCCCATATGACCTTTGCGGGGATCCAGAAGGAGTACTTCTTTGTTAGTTTTAGTTGCTCGCAACTTTAACATTTCAAAAAGAAAAAGTAAACGCAAAAAATGTATAAAAGGAAAAGAAGAAAACAGTGTTGCAGGGGCCGGGCCATGGCGGGGGCGCTGTGGGCGAGGGCTTCCGACACTCATGGCCGCGCGTCTCGTCCACGGTCCACCCCGCCGCTTCGCTGTCTCTCTCACTCGGAGTACTCGCTTTCGAGCACACCAAAAAAAACCTCAGAATGGCGAAAGGACAGGAAACCCTAGCGTTGGCCGCCGCCCGCCGGCGTCTTCACCCCGCTGCAGCTAATGCGGAGGGACGCGTGCGACGACGGTGACCGGCGGCTCCGTCACCTTGTGCTCTTCATCGATCCACGCACCATGTGAGAAATCTCATGACAGACGTCAGGCACAGGTATAGTAATTTGGTCACTAACTCGAACCAGGACATGAATAGATTGCAGCTATTTCCCTCTTGGTATTTGCCAAATATATGGAGTTTCAACTTATGTAGTAGTACATGCTTATTTCCTTCTTCACTGCCAGGGAGATGTCAAATTAGGCACCTCACAGCTTATATGTGGATGCGTTCAGACTGAATATATACCACATGCATGTAAACCTATGATTTCCGTCGAAATTGAGGAGATTTTGGGTGGAATTGCAGCGAATTTATACCTGACACTGTTTGTGTCGGTTCTTTTCAGGTCATATCTGTCTCTTTCTAAAAAGACATGGGAGTTCTGTTTCTTACTCGAGAAAAGACGGTAAACTAGTAAACCATTAGCAGCATGCTTCATTTAGTTCTATATATGGTCCAAAAAACACAGATCTGTTATTTGCTTCGGTTTTGGTCATTTTTATCTCAAGTGGGACATGAACATTGATATTTTGTTTCTACCTTCTTTGATTCACGACTTCACGTCTGCCTTTGCCTGAGGTCATACAACAATGTACAAGCAGTGTCCATGGTTCTTAACATCATTGCTTCATATCTATACCCTTGCTTGCAATGGTGTCTTCATAGCTGGCCATCGAACATAGATACACTAGCATCCCAGGCTTAAAAAAATTAATAGCTCTGCCAATAAGCATCCAATTTTGATATATAAAAAAGGTCGAATGTTTTTGCCGAGTTTGGGATCTGTTTGTCCCTTCTTTATAAAATAGTTTAGATACTTAAAATATTTCAGTAATTGCTTGCGAGCTACTCTAGTAGTCAAGCGCAGTTCTTTTAAGATGGAAAATAACTAATGATGAATTTAAAAGCGCGGAACCTGCCCAGCCTGGCTGGCAGGAATCAAAAATGGTCATCAGCCGACAGAGACCCATGGCCAGGCCATGTTACCATTGACGAGTGCATTCTGTTTCACAATGTTTAAGAAATGCTTTGGTGAATGGTGATAAGTAGTGAAGTACCATGAGTATGGAAAAGAAATTTACCCTTATTTCATATAAAAAAACGTCAAAACGAAAAGGCATGAGCCTATATTAGAACAACAATATCTTTAGGTCATCTAAACAGAATTTAAAACATCAGTCTTAAAAATGTAAAAGCACTATTCTACAAAAAAGTAAAAGCATCCATTTAAAAAGATGTAAAATACTAAAGTACCATCAGGCTAGGACACAAGTAAAGCATAAGCATCAACTTGCTCCCAACACAAGAAAGGAATAGATCATAAGAGCTCTGGTACATATTTATGCACCCCTACTGCTTCTCTTCTTCACGTCTATCATAAATACAAGCCTGTTTCCACCATCGCATCTTCCGTCCAAACTTGTTCATTATCTGGTACAAGGTTAAATTAAGCAGCCACAGTTTATTGTGTCCCAAATGCAAGGTTAGTGTGATTCTGTGTCCCTTATTTTCTTCTCGTCTTTCATGTTACCAGTAGCTTCTAGCTTCTACCTTCTTTGATCATGCTGGGAAAATATATTATTAGTTTTGGACAGTATCGGGAGCATACATAATTTGCTACAGTTTTGGTTGTTTCATGTTAGGTTTGGAATTGTTTGCATAAGTTACAGAGGTAGTTGAATTAGGAACTTTGACGTTATCATATTGGGCTCTAGGCATATTGAAGCGTAGGGTGCCGTACCAATTTTCATCACAGTCGACGCGATAATGCTATTCTTTGCCCCGCTGCCTTGCTAATAGTGTTGGTCCTTTTCATTAGCTACATCATTTGAGTTCGCTTCTGAGGTCCTTTACACCTATGGAAGTACCAATTAGAAATCTGTAGCCAACAGGTGCATACCTTGGCAGATAATAAGATATGCTGTTTTGATCTTAGCCGTCGTTCTGATTTGCAAATATCTGGTGCTTTGGTTTTGTTTAGACAATTATCTCCCAAGCAACCTTATTGACTGTCGACTCTTGCTACTTTGTGGTGGATATTTCGCTCTTACTCATATGTTTTTATGATAAATAATTCTTAATAACTGAACTATATTAATACTACAATGAGTGGCTAGTTCCTATCCAAAAGGGAACCTATGCTTGGTATAAATTTTTGTAGTTGTTCATGATCCAGTTAGGTTGCTAGGGTTACGTTAGCTGGGGGTTCTGAGGTTGTGCTTGCTCTTGGTTTATCATTTTAGGTAAGATGAATTGGATAGAGTGTGTTTTGTTTACGTTTTTCTATTAATACAAAAATAAAGCAGGATTTCACTTCGCACAGAAAGAAACAAAAGGCCGAAAGTGTAATTTGATTCTGATTGCCTTCTTCAATGCAGTTCTCATGGACCCAGTGTTTTGGAAAGCAGCAGAAAATCTCATGGATCCAGTGTTTAGGAAAGCAGCAGATAAAGGAAATATAGTTAGCCTACAAGAGTTTGTCGCCGTCAAACCCAACACAATTTACTCGACGACAAAGGCTGAGAAAAACACAGCACTTCACATCGCGGCGTCAGAAGGCCACACTTTGTTTGTCCATCATTTCCTCCTCCTTGTAGGCACAAATATGGAGCTCATGGTCAGTCAAAACAATGATGGCGATACGCCACTGCACCTGGCGGTGAGAGCGGGCCATCTAGAAGTGGTCGAGCACCTGATTCTATATTTGACGTGGGCAAGGGGAATCGATGCCAACTTAAAGGTTCTCAACTCACTAGCATTATGCATTCTATTTGAGTTCAGTACATTGTTTTTCTTTTGAAACCAGATGCAAAGTTTGCCTCAATCTATTAATTAAGCTGAATGTTTTCACAACTAGTTAGAGAGCATTTAGGCGAAAACAAAGATTACAAAACACACCCACGATCTAGCTACTTTAGGCCTAAGGCCACTCCGGCAGACATACGCACGACAGTACAAAAAACACACACGCACTGTTGAGAACATCCAAACAACGATCATTGGCATACAACTTGGTGACTCCAACTTCGTCACTGACAACCACCAATGCACTGATGAACACAATCACTGCAGAGTACAAAGACGAAGATGCATCTCAAATTTCTGTGACTTGCTTCATACAAGAGCGAAGCACCAAACAAGCCTTGTGTCAGCCAAGTGCACCTCACTTTGCAACAACAAGAGTATACTGCTACCAGTACCGCACGACATGTGTCATCATCGCTGCCATTGTGGCCCTCCACGGCACAACAACTCCACCTTATGTTTTTTTGGCAAGCCAATAAGTGATTACAAAATAAAATCCTAAAAATATATTTAGGTACATAAATCACCGGCAGGATTTGATAACATTTATTTACACAATCACATTAATATGGGCAGTTAAATCACAGGCCAACATACTAGAGTGTTTATTCCCGTGCCAATGCACAGGTAATTATCTATTAAGACTAGAAGAGAGGACTTGTAAACCATATCAAAAGCAATGAATCAAGAGTTTATTTTGTATTTCTTATATTTTAGCCTAGCTATCTAGGAATGATCTGAGACCATTTCACTGGCTAGCATCCCGTTGTGGTATTCCTGGCGCATAGCAGCACCCCAGAGGAGAGGCACCACAATCGCCCAACCCATTGGATTCACCACACAAGGGCATCCTTCTCGTTGGAGGGTGCCAACACTGCCAGCCCTGCCAGCCCCTGTGGCAAGATCTCGAGCTACCGCAAAGGAGCTCCCACCTTCAGAGCAACAAATAGAACCACATATCACCTTTGGGGCATGACACCAGTTTATATATTTTTAATTTGGCATCAACATCTAAAACAGTACAGGTGTCGGATGCAAGTTTGGGACTTTTTTGCATCAGCATCTTGCATACATTGTAGATGTTGAGCTTGTCTAGGTTAAAAACTCGGCGTACGCATTGCAGTTAAATGTGGTTAAAAACTTGGTTCTAGTTAGTAAATTTATCCAAACTTTGTACTAGAACATAAAGCATTCCTATCCGGATATAGACAAAGTTCATTGGCACACCACCATTCAATCTACTACCGAACCAATCCTAATCTTGCCTTTGGCACAATTTCTCCTTTAAATTCAAGTGTTTGCATTGTATCTAGCTGCAATGAAAACATATGTGCAATTAATTGATACATTCAAATCACCATTGAACCAAGCATAATCTTGCACCTGGAATTTTTTTTCTTCTGAATTTAAGTTGTCCTGGTAAGCAGGCCAGTGTTCAAATGGTAATGTACTACATGCGTGCAGGAGCCTACCACAATGTTAAATGGTAAAGGAAATACACCGATGCATGATGCACTGTCTCATCGACAATTGGACATTGCACTAAAGCTTTTGGAGGTCAACCCAAGATGTGCAAATGCATTGAACACGGAAATGCAATCACCGCTTTACATTGCTGCTAGGGAAGGCTATCTCCATGTTGTCAAGAGAATTGCCGACCAGTTGTCGGCAGCCTCTGTCTCAACTATTGGCACTCATATGACTGCTCTACACCAGGCTGTGTTGGCTGATGACATCGGTAAGCATATTTAAAAAATGTATCTGTTCCCAATTAAAACATTTTATTTTCCCTAGTAATTAACACCCCAAATCATATAAATTGCCATGTTTCGCACTTGCCACATTAGAATGCATGACAAAATCATAAAGGTTTTGTTCTCGATTAGCAACAAGTTAGCTTTTTGGGGGGGAGGGGGGGGGTCATTGTCGGAGTGTCAACTCATGACATCAGGGATCACAAATATCCTGTTTATTAATTTGGCTAGGGGCTAAATGCTTAGTTCTTCTTTGGAATGTGAAATGAAAACTGTCACAGAGAGTTTATACAGGTTCAGGCCGCGCTGAGGCGTAATATCCTACTTCCTGTTTGTGGGTGGTTGATGCTGGCAATATGGTGAAAGTTACATATGCTCGGACGAGCTGCGGGTATGCTCGGGGGAGCTTTGAGTATCCTCGGGAGAACTGTTGGGTATACTCGGGATTTTGGGAGTGGTCTATGCTACGCTCCCGAGTATCCTTCTGCTGCCACCTTATGCTTCCTACTCTTGATTGAGCTACACTTGCTCCTTGTTCCTTGTGTGATTCTTGTCTCTGGTTCCTCCTCTCCCTCTGGATGGCCGCGGTCTTCCCCTTATAAAGGGCTAGGGGGCACCGTAGTGGCCATCTTACATTTGTGTGAACATGCGTGAGTCGAAGCCCACGTGGTCTCTTTGACTAATTGAGTTGATGTCACGCAGCTTAACGCCGGACACACGAGTGCCTTCTGCCATCATTAGTTCTCCATGGGCCCCTCTTGCCAGTGTCCCAATAATTGCGCGCTCTGTACGAGTTAAAAGGGTTATCTTGCGATGTCGTAGGTCCTAGTTGATATGTCACACATCTTATCGCTCGGGAGAGCGCTCCCTCTGCCAGGTGTTATTATTTACCGCCTATCAACCGTAGTCTTGCGACGGGCTACGGGATTGTCGCTTCATTAAATGCGCTGCTGGAGGCAGCGAGCACGACACATCCTTGCCGTGCTGGCTGGATAAGGATACCGCGAGATCATCACTGGTGACGTCTCACTTCTCAAAATGTAGGATTATTTAAAGATACCATTATTTCCACCGAAGTTGGTGAGCCCATCTGACACATTTTCGCTGAAGATGCCTATTGTTACCTAGCCTGATTGTTGCTGGTCTTGATACCCCGACGCACCCTCAGCCGGTCCACGTGGCATGCTCGGGGTACCCGGATTCTCATGATACCGACAGTAGCCCCCGACCCTTTCATCTACTTGGTGACCTTTTGGGCAAGGAGGTACCTGCTAATGGGGAGGGCCTAATCAGTACTGGGCTCGCATGCGGAAGCAATCCCATGGAGGCGCCAATGCTGATGAGAGTCGAGGAGGCGCCTTGGTTTTTGCGCGATTGATGGTATTGACGTGTGCGCGACGAGCTTGGGAAAGGGGGACACACACCCTCCTTCAAGGAGCCTCCAACACTCCGCCCTCAAGCTATAAATGGGGCACACGAGGATGAAGGGTTTTTCATCGTCCCTACATACCCGTGCTCGGCGAGGAGTCCTAGACCAAGAAAATGGTCGCTCGCCACCCGGACGCCTGACACACTTCTTTCTTCGCCTCCCACTACTCATCTCCAGCTCCGTTGTCTCAACCACTGGTGTTTCTGGGCCACATCGTCTCCACGTCGGTGATGAGCGTGCCCCTCCTCGCCACCCGCCAATCTCCTTCCCGCGTTGTGCTCTGCCCTAGACGTTGAGGGGCCGCACTCCCTAGGAGCTGCAACCTCTGGTTATGCCGTCCTCTTGGTGCCCAGTGGCACCTGGGGAGCTTCTCTCCCTTTGTTTGACGACTCTTGGGGAGGCAAGGGTGTCACGGACGACTCTTTTAGGAAAGCCTTGATCTCGGTAATCCAAGATGCCTCTTGAATGACAAGAACCTGTTGCCCATTGGGTGAAGTTTTTTGGACCGTCGATAAACGTGGCCCTTGAGGTTCCCTTCTTGAAACAGGATGTGCTTCTTCGCATGGGTCGACAATGGGAGTGGATGGCTTCATTAGCTTTTCTCCGAAGACCCCGACGGCAACAAACCTCCGCTCTAAGGCCAGCCGGGATAATCATCGGCGAGCATGTTGAGCCCACGTTTCACATGCTCAAATTGCAAACAGGTGAACCGTCGCTCCATCTTTTGGACCTCAGTGAGGTATGGCGCCATCTGGGGATCGAGGCTCTGATACTCTTTGTTCACCTGCTTGATGACTAGCTAGGAGTCTCCTCTCACAACGAGGTGCCGGATCCCAAGGGCCGCTGCTGCTCGGAGACGTGTGAGCAATCCCTTGTACTCCGGCATGTTGTTCGAGCCGTCGTCGAAGAGGAGTTGCACGACATAATGAAGCTCATCGCTAGCCGGGAAGATGAGGAGGGCTCGAGCCCCCGCACCCTTGAGCGAGAACGACCCGTCGAAGTACAAGATCCACTCCCTGGGGTTCCCCTAAGCCATGGCGGCGAATTATCCCTCCTCCTCTAGGGGCACATGGGTCCATTCTGCCACGAAGTCAAGCAAGGCTCAGCTCTTGATGACTTGAGTGACCATGAATTGAAGGTCGAACTCAGCGAGCTCAACGGCCCATTCCGCAATTCATCACATTGCTTCTCTGTTGTTGATGATGGGGCTTTTACGGGAAACAAAGTAACCACTGCGATGTCATGGTGAAAGTGCAATCGTGCCCTTAATCATATTTTGACGTTGATGACAATATACATATAGGGGACTAATTATGTTTGCTAAGTCTATACATAGGAGATTAGTCCCTTTGGCATCATTGTGTAGGAATCATTGACCTATCAATTTATATATGACTTAAGCTTGGTGATAACGAGAAAAGAAGCATAGCCTTTTTCAGTTAGTCTTGAGTTATAGGGATCCCGCTCTATTAAGAGGGGATCAAAGGGTTAGTTAAAGATTTGCTCAAGTCAACATCTTTTCATGGTCGTCCTACACTTACTGACATACACAACCCTAAAAATAACTTGGCCAAAATCCTACCTTCAAAATGACCTACCTCATGTTAACAACCGGATCATCCGGGCATTGCGCGGACCATCCAGATAGTGTCCCGGGTATCTGGCTAGATTGGCAGAAGACACTCGTAGGTAGGCTCTGGGGCTGGATCATCCAGATACATGCCCGGATCTTCCGGTCGTTGCCCGGATGCTCTGCCCGGACGTCGTTGCGGAGAGAGTGTCGCATCCGAGCTGGCCCGGATGTTCCAGACTCTGTGCTGAATGTTCGGCCAGCCCGTGTTCCCCATGCGACTGTTTTGCAATGCCGGATGTTCCAGGCCCCTTCCAGGATGTTCGGGTTGTAAGCTTGCTACTCAACCTTTGACCCAGCCAGACTGTCTAGATATCTACTCGGGTCATTCGTGCGTTCCAGGGATCGTTCGGGTTCCTATTTGGACGTCTGGGTACTTGAAATACATAGCTCAAATGACTCTTTTCAGTGGAGCTATACATACCCTTCTCCCACTCCGGGATAGGGTTGACCACTACACTCATATTCATTCGCAAGCCACAAGTGCCCCCTCTCACCCCCTTCCACACTCAATCTTAGATCCCGAGAAGATTTGTGAGAGTTCTTGAGAGAAAATCCACCAAGTGATGGATCCATTCCCTCTTTTGACCAAAAGCAAATCGTGATTTGAGCAAGTCTTGAGCATTTCCCCCTTGATCTTGTACTGTTCGAGGTTGTAGACTCCTAGGTGGTTGGAGTTCTTTGGAGAGGAATCAGTTGTTGTGATTAACCTCGGAATGATTGTGAAGATTTGGAGGCTGCCTCAAGGTCTACCACTAGTGGTTGAGAATCGCCTTCGTGGTGATATCTCAAGGAGAATAGGGTGAGTCTTCGTGGTAACACCCGCCCCTCCAACGGTGACTAGCTTCCCTCCAAGGAAGTGAACGTCGGGATACATCCTTGTCTCCGGAGTTTTGGTTATCGCTAACCCTAACTCCTTACTTGTGGTTATTTGTCTCCTTTTTTGTTTGAACACATTTGTCTCCTTGTCTTTACATATATCATATTATGCTTGCTTGTCTCTCTACTAGTTATTGTTGAGTAATTTGCTAGCACTAGAATTACCTTTACAATGTGTTAGGTTCACTTTCATATTCTGCATATTTGCCTAAAATTGCCAAGTAATAATTTGAAATTGCAATTGTACATATTCACCCCTTTCTAGTTCCATCTCGATCCTTTCACATGGGACCGAAAATAATGTCGCAGCTTCCTTGAGGTGATCAAAACCGCATAAATCTTCTTCTACGGCTGCAGATATCGTGTCCTGTCGCCGTGTAATACTTCACTGATAAAGTACACAGGGCGCTAGACCCGACGTTTCCGCACTCGGCCCGGTCCTCATGCTCGGGACCCGACGAGGGCTCACCCCCGGGGATGTACTCTTCCTCTCTTTACCCATGAGCACCACGTTGAGCACTTGTGGTGTAGCTGAAAGACACAACAACAATGGTTCCCTGGGCTTAGGGGCCACTAAGATCGGTGGCGAGGTGAGATACTGCTTCATCACCTGCTCGGCTTTAGGCATCCACCGAAAGGGTCCTGACTGCTTGAGGAGTCAGGTGCTAGACATCCTTGAGCCGTGCCGGTGGCCGCATTTCCTGAATCGCCCTGATTTTCTCGGGTTCACCTCGATTCCGCGGTTTGACACCAGGAATCCGGGGTGCTTTCTGGATGGCACCCGAAAACACATTTTTGGGGATTGAGCTTCATGCGCATTCGGTGCAGATTGTCGAAAGTTTCTGCTAGGTCATCCAGGAGGGTTGACTTGTCTCGGGTTTTCACGATGAGATCATTTATGTCCATCGCGATGTTCTGGCTCACCCGCGAGCCTAATGCGAAGCGCATTGCTCACTCGTAAGTGGGGCTGGAGTTTTCAGGCCGAAGGGCATGCATATGTAGTAGAAAGTTCCGATAGGCGTTATGAATGTTGTCTTCTCTTCGTCTTCTTCCGCCATGCGAATCTGGTGAGACCCCGAATAGGTGTCCAGAAAGCACAGCAAGTGGCACCTCGTGGTCTAGTCGACAATCTAATCTATGGAAGGGTGGAGGTAAGGATCTTTGGGGTACGCCTTATTGAGGCTACTGATGTCGATGCACATTCGCATCTTCCCACTAGCCTTGGGAACCATGACCGAGTTGGCGTTCCAGTTAGGGTGGATCACTTTCGTGATGAAATCGACTTTCTTAAGCCGTTCCACTTCTTCTCTGATGAATCCTGCCACTCGGGCGCTTGGCGGCGCACCTTCTGTTTCATAGGCCGTGCATCAGGGTACACAAATAATTGGTGCTCGATCACCTCCCTGGGAACACCGGGCATGTCCAACGGCTGCCAAGAAAACATGTCGGTGTTAGCCCTGCAGGAAGGTGACGAGCACACTTTCCTATATGGGATCGAGTCGTCCACTGATCTCGATGGTCTGGTCGGGGTTGTCCCCGAGCTGAAAAGACTTGGTCAGGACAACGTTACTGGTGAAGACTTTCGTCTTCCTCGCGGTGGGCAGCAAGCACTCCAGTTGATCGCTACTAACGGCGGCGGGGGCAGTGGTTGCCAAGAACATCTTCTCTGCACAGATCACATCATCCGGTAGGTCCACTTACACAGAGATTGACACAGAGATTGGACCCTGGGGTCCGGGCATCTTGATGGTCATGTATGCACAATGAGATGTGACCATGAACTTAGCAAGCGCTGGACGTCCCATGATACCGTTGTACAGTAGGTCAAAATTTGCAACATCGAAGTCAACATACTTGGTGCGGTAGTTGCTTGGTGCGTCGAAAGTGACCGGGGTTAGCCCCAGGAAGGGTTGCGTTCGGCACATCGCTCCGGTGGGAATCTGCATCTTCTTGTGGATCTGTGGGGATAGAACGTTTAGTCCAGCGCCCCCATCTACCAGTATCTTGGAGGCTTCGATGTTGCAAATCATGGGCGAGACCACCAGCGGAAGGCGTCCCACCGATGATGTGCTCCTCGGATGGTCGAAGTAGTCGAAGCGACACCTCCGACCATCTGAGTGTTCTCTTGACTCCCATGCTAGGGGCGATGGTGTTCACCTCGTGCTTTATCAACTTGAATTGGCGATGCGACGTGTGTAGGGACGCACTGCCATGGATGCAAGCCAAGTCTCAGGCCTCCTGGAAATCATGATTGTGGTTTCGCTCCTCAACGCCGTTGTCCTCGTTGTGGCTGTGAGGTGCCTGGTTCTCGTCCTGGGCGCTCAACGGGCCGTGGTTACCACCACGATTGCTGCGAACACCACCACAGTTACTCCAGACTTCACCTCAAGTTGTTATACCCTTCCCCTCGGCCCCTCGATTCCCGTCATTGTTTCCTTGGTCTCCAGGGTTATCGCGATAACCTCCGCGGTTACCGTGGTCATCATAGGGTCGTCTTCAGCGTCCCTCGTTAACGTTCTGCACCTCCTGGCACTTGCGAGGTCGTACAGATCCGTCCAGTGTATCTTGCACCACTTTCGGGTAATGCCTAGGGTGTACCCTTCGCCTTCCCACTCACCTTGGTGGGTGGACGGGCAGGTTCAAGAGCCTTGGGTTCTGCGACCAGGACCGCTTCTGTCCTTCGCTTCTTATCTCTCTTTAGTATGGCGTGAGGTCCCGGCGCCACTGCCACCCTTTGCGCGAGCCATTCCTGCTCTTTAGCTGCGTTGGCACACTTATCTGGCAAGGCAAATAATTCGACGGTGGTTTGGATGGTCTTGGTACCCATTTTCTCCCGCATCTTCTCTTGCACGCGCCTACATGTAAGGCGATCATGACGGCCCATGGGGTACTCCTTGGTATCCTGAGCCCCTTCCCCCGGCGGCATGGACAGCTGTGGTGTAGAGCTGGAGAAATTCCATCGTATCCTGAGCCCCATCGTAAACTTGCGGGAACTCAGGTTGGAACTTCGGGGGCAATGCCATGTGGCGCAGCTCGAGGGTGAATGCCTGGCACCCCGTGCTGTAAGGAGCGGCAATGCTGATGATGGGGAGGCGCAGACCCGCTCCGCCCTTGGTGCCCAAGGAATCTGGACTTCGTCGGCGCCAAGGGCGCTGGGCTCTACCAGTTGAGGCTCGCTCGTGACAGGGACGTCCTTCCTTCCACTATTATGTTGAAGTGTGCAGGCAATCTTCTAGGTTGCACCCGAAAGTTCGCGGAGGCGTCGTCCCTCGGGTCAGCGGGTGAGCTTAGGGCTCCTCTAGCTGATCATGGGGCCGATGTGGCAACATGACCGTGACAGTAGGGCTCCTGCCTGGATGCAGAGCGTGCACCGCTGGCCACCGACCACTCACGAGTGATGTCCAGAGATGCCCACCATGTTGACTAGTTCCCTGAGCCAAGATCCCAGCAGGGGCTGCGCTTCTACTGGCGTTGGAGGGTGGAGGAGGAGAGCGTGCGTCGCCTGAAGTGCGATCGTCGGGGTAGTCTCAAAACTACGCTGGCGGCACACCCGCCCATGGCCACCGCGTGAAAGGTGGCCCCTCTGGTTGCGTGGGAGCTTTAGACGAGACGTCCCCCGCCACACTCCCCCGTGAGTGGGTGTGAGACGGCTCCGAGGAAAGCGGTTTTTGTTCACCCGCCATGATCACCGAAGGTGGTGATATAATGGTACGAAGAAGAAACAAGCCTTAGGCCCTTACCTGGCGTGCCAGATGTCGGAGAGTCAACTCATGACATCATGGTTCAAAGATACCCTGTTTATTAGTTCAGCTTGGTGCTAAACGCTTAGTTCTTCTTTGGAATGTGAAAAGAAAAATGACACTGAGAGTTTATACAGGTTCAGGCCGCGATGATGCGCAATACCCTACTTCCTGTTTGTGGTTGGTTGATGCTGGCAATATGGTGAAAGTTACATATGCTTGGATGAGCTGCGGGTATGCTCGAGGGAGCTTTGTGTATGCTGGGGAGAGCTGCTTGCTATGCTGGGTTTTGGGGGGTGGTCTAGGCTATGCCCCCGAGCATCCTTCTGCTTGCTACCTTATGCTTCCTACTCTTGATTGAGCTACACTTGCTCATTGTTCCTTGTGTGATTTTTGCCTCTGGTTCCTACTCTCCCTCTTGGGTGGCCGCGGTCCTCCCCTTATATAGGGCTAGGGGGCAACAGTGGCCATCTTACAGTTGTGTGAACAAGCGTCCAATGCGTGGGTCGAAGGCCATGTTGTCTCTTTTACTAATTGAGCCGATGTCAGGAAGCTTATCGCCCGCCCGGCGCAGGCACTAGGCACTCGAGTGGCTTCTGCCATCATTAGTTTCCCGTGGGCCCCTCTTGCCAGCATCCCAAAAACCGCCCGCTCCCAGCGAGTCAAAAGGGTTATCCTGCAATGTCACAAGTCCCAGTTGATGTGTCACACATCTTATCGCTCGGGAGAGCGCTCCCTCCGTCAGGCGGTATTGTTTACCACATATCAACCGTAGGCCTGCGGCGGTCTACGGTATGTACTGCCGCTTCATTAAATGCCCTGTCGGAGGAAGCAGGCATCCTTGCCGTGCTGGGTGGGCAAGGATACCGCGGGATCGTCACTGATGACGTCTCAGTTCTCAAAACGCATGATTCTTTGAAGATTCCATTATTTTCGCCTAAGCTAGTGAGCTCGTCCTACACATTTTCGCTAAAGATGCCTATTGATCTCCTAGCCTAATTGTTGCTGGTCTTGATACCCGGACGCCGCCCTCAGCTGCTCTGCGTGGCATGCTTGGGATACCCCGATTCTCAAGATTCCGACAATCATTAATGCACATATGTTTCTATGTCCTTCCGATTCAAGCCTTACCGATTTAGATTTTCTTTGTAAATATTCATAAAGGTTCTCAAATACGAATGACAATAGCTTTGTAGTATGAAAAGTTGTAGTAGATGTTAGTACATAAAAACAAAACTACATAAAAAGATAGCCAAAAAAGGATTTGGTCCTCTCGTTGCCACCTCGGAGGCGACCCGAGGGCGAAAACCTAGCCCGCCGCCACCCTCTCCCCCTCCTCTCTCCCGTCCCGCCACCGCCAGAGGTGCTCCAGGACAAGCTCTTGTGGCACCAATGATGTTGGCTGCAAGGATCCAACGCTCCGCCTCACATGGAGGGATTCAGAAGTCGGGGAAAAAACATCGACAGGAGGAGATGGCGTCCTTCAACTGTGGTTGCTAGCCCCGCTACGGTCGAGCAGGCGACAATATGGATGTGGATGTTGGTCGTGTCGTGGGTGTCGCCCTGTTAGCCTTTTCTCCAAGAGAATAGCTTCCGCGTCCCATGCTGCTTGTCCCTCTACTAGATCCTGATCCTGGAGCTCTTTGTTAGAGCAAATCAATCAGCTTCCTGCTGTATGTACGCGATCTGCACAAGAACTCATGAGAGGAAAAACTATAGAAGAAAATATTCAATGATGGCTCAATCGCCCTCCTTCCTATTCTTTACTTTATATAGGGGTTTACAAAGAATTCACGTCCAACACGGCACACGTAATTGCCCAACACGACGTGACCCTGATAAGCAGGTTTAAACTCTCCTATCTCCTTATCTGATCGATTCCTAGATGCACACGATACTTCCGAAACTGTTTTATACTTCAACAGTTCGGTTACAACCAAACTCCTAACACAATGTGCTTACTCCTAACATTTACCCCCCTAAGCATGTTGTGTCATCATTTCACAGCTGCTACTCCAATTCTCTTCCTCATCTCCAAAAATTTCTGTTTTCCAAGAGAATTAGTCAAGATGTCAGCTAGCTGATCTTCAATGCATACATGATCGACTTCTACCTTTCCTTCTTCCACACAGTCCCTTATGTAATGATACCTTGTATCTATATGCTTGCTTCTATCATGATCAACAGGGTTCTTGCACAAGGAAATTGCAGATTTGTTGTCGATCTTCAATAGCACCTTCCCTAGTTCTTGGTCTAGGAGATCACCAAGTAGTCGTCCAAGCCAAACTCCGTGACATGCCGCTGTCGCTGCTGCTATATATTCAGCCTCACAAGAAGAAAGAGCTACAACCTTCTGTTTCTTTGAGAGCCAACTGACCAAGTTCGGTCCAAGGAAAAATGCAACGCCGGTTGTGCTCTTCCGATCGTCCATGTCTCCCGCCATGTCACTATCACTGTAACCATGGAGCTGCTCATCTTTTGCACCTTTCTTCTTGACATAGCTACACCCAAAATTGAGTGTTCCTTTCACATAGCGCAATATGTGTTTTACTGCAGCCAGATGTTCAGATGTCGGGGCCTCCATAAAGCGACTCACGATGCCCACTGGATGTGCCAAATCTAAATCTGTCCTTGTATGTATGAGGTACCGTAAACTTCCCACAATACTACGATACTCTGTTGAGTCAACTTCAGGAGCTTCACTTCTCTTACTCAGCTTGAGACGAACTTCCATAGGAGTTTGAGCAGAATTGCAATATGTCATGCCGCTGATCTCTAGGATCTTTCTTGCGTATGCCTCCTGACATAGCGTTATACTCCCTGGTTTTTGATGCACTTCTGTGCCTAGATAGTAGCTCAATAAACCCAGGTCGGACATCTTAATAAGTCCTTCATCTGCTGTTTGAACCTTTCCAATTCTTGCTCATCCTCTCCTGTTATCAGCAGGTCATCCACGTATACTCCAACAATTAGGCGAGATTTTTCTTCCCCCCTTTTGTACATAGCATGCTCAAATGGACTCCTCTCAAATACGAGAGATATCAGCGTGTCATTTAATTTAATGTTCCACGCTCTCGGAGCTTGATGTAAACCATACAGAGCTTTGTGGAGTCTCAACACCTTTTCTTCACTCCCCACCTTGCTGAAACCTGGAGGTTGTTTTACATAAACTTCCTCCTCTAACACACCATTCAAAAATGCCGACTTGACATCCATATGATGTAGCTTCCACGATTTCTGAGTTGCAATTGCAATTAGCAGCCGGACAGACTCCATCCTCCCAACTGGGGCAAAAACCTCATCAAAGTCCACTCCTTGCTGCTGTACAAATCCTTTAGCGACAAGGCGAGCCTTGTGCTTGATCACCAATCCCTCTGAACTTTTCTTTTCTTTAAATACCCACTTCAGACTATAGCTTGGTGTCCTTCAGGAAGATTGGTTAATGACTAAGTCTTGTTATCAATGATCGAGTCCATCTCCTCTGTCATTGCTTTCCTCCAAGTTCTTCCTTGTTTGCTCCTTCAAATGATACAGGTTCCTCTGCACCTAGAAAACAGAGCTCTGCAATTTCTTCTCTTATGCTTGCAGATGAACTTCTTCTACTCGCAACCTGTGCTCTGTTGCATCCTCTTCCCCTGGTTGTTGGTGGTTTCGTGGCTTCATAAATGTCGTCGATCGAGCGCAGACGAACTGGTGTTGGCGGTCCTCGACGAGGTTTGCTTACCGCTGCTGCATCACCTTGTTCTGTCAGGTCTGCAGCCTCGGGCGGATTTCCTGTCATGGCAGCATTTTCCGTTGCCGTGGCAGAAGAATTTGCTGCTGGGGGTGTTACATCTCCTGCCATGGCAGTTGCGCTGGGGCTTTTGCTGCTGTTCTCAATGAGTGATGAAGGAGTTGATGGTGAGCCTAAATCAGCAAACTCCGGAGCACCGCCTTGTACAACGGGCGTGCTCGGTACTTCCCCTTCGTCCCCATGGTCATGATTGTGCTCATCATGACCTGCATCATGGTGATCATAAAACACCTTAAATATATCACCTGAAGAATGCGGAGGTGGTTCAGTTGCTGAATCCCAATTCCATGCTTTTGCTTCTTCAAAGACAACATCTCGAGTTACTCTCAGCATCCTTCCACGAGGGTCATATACTTTGTATGCTTTTGATCCAGGCTCATATCCAAGCAACACCATGGGTGTGCTGCGGTCTTCTAGCTTTCCAATGTGACCTCCTACTGTTTTTACATGAGCTACACACCCGAATGTGTGCAAGTGTTCCACAGTAGGTTTCCTCCCGCACCATGCTTCGTACGGAGTCTTTCCGATCACACTTTTGGTGGGCGCTCGATTGAGCAAATAGACTGCTGCGGTAACAGCCTCCCCCCAAAATCTTCCGGGCATATTTTTACTCCGGGCAAACAAGATGCCAGAAGAATGGAGACGGAGTATATTAGTACCAATCTTCAAGAACAAGGGGGATGTTCAGAGTTGTACTAATTACCGTGGAATTAAGCTGATGAGCCATACAATGAAGCTATGGGAGAGAGTCATTGAGCACCGCTTAAGAAGAATGACAAGCGTGATCAAAAATCAGTTTGGTTTCATGCCTGGGAGGTCGACCATGGAAGCCATTTTCTTGGTACGACAACTTATGGAGAGATATAGGGAGCAAAAGAAGGACTTGCATATGGTGTTCATTGACTTGGAGAAGGCCTATGATAAGATACCACGGAATGTCATGTGGTGGGCCTTGGAGAAACACAAAGTCCCGGCAAAGTACATTACCCTCATCAAGGACATGTACGATAATGTTGTGACAAGTGTTCGAACAAGTTATGTCGACACTGACGACTTCCCGATTAAGATAGGACTGCATCAGGGGTCAGCTTTGAGCCCTTATCTTTTTGCATTGGTGATAGATGAGGTCACAAGGGATATACAAGGAGATATCCCATGGTGTATGCTCTTTGCGGATGATGTGGTGCTAGTTGACGATAGTCGGACAGGGGTAAATAGGAAGTTAGAGTTATGGAGACAAACCTTGGAATCGAAAGGGTTTAGGCTTAGTAGAACTAAAACCGAGTACATGATGTGCGGTTTCAGTACTACTAGGTGTGAGGAGGAGGAGGTTAGCCTTGATGGCCAGGTGGTTCCCCAGAAGGACACCTTTCGGTATTTGGGGTCAATGCTGCAGGGGGATGGGGGTATTGATGAAGATGTGAACCATCGAATCAAAGCCGGATGGATGAAGTGGCGCCAAGCTTCTGGCATTCTCTGTGACAAGAGAGTGCCACAAAAGGTAAAAGGCAAGTTCTACAGGACGGTGGTTCGACCCGCAATGTTGTATGGCGCTGAGTGTTGGCCGACTAAAAGGCGACATGTTCAACAGTTAGGTGTGGCGGAGATGCGTATGTTGAGATGGATGTGTGGCCACACGAGGAAGGATCGAGTCTGGAATGATGATATACGAGATAGAGTTGGGGTAGCACCAATTGAAGAGAAGCTTGTCCAACATCGTCTGAGATGGTTTGGGCATATTCAGCATAGGCCTCCAGAAGCTCCAGTGCATAGCGGACGGCTAAAGCGTGCGGAGAATGTCAAGAGAGGGCGGGGTAGACCGAATTTGACATGGGAGGAGTCCGTTAAGAGAGACTTGAAGGATTGGAGTATCACCAAAGAGCTAGCTATGGACAGGGGTGCGTGGAAGCTTGCTATCCATGTGCCAGAGCCATGAGTTGGTTGCGAGATCTTATGGGTTTCACCTCTAGCCTACCCTAACTTGTTTGGGACTAAAGGCTTTGTTGTTGTTGTTGTAACATGCTCCGTGCCATAGCTACAACCGTCCGGTTTCTTCTCTCTACCACGCCGTTTTGCTGCGGTGTGTAGGGAACCGTCAAGTACCTTCTAATGCCATGTTCTTCACAATAGGCATTGAACCTCTTGGATCTAAATTCACCACCTCTATCTGTTCTGAGAGCTTTCAACTTTGCTTCAGCTTCTACGTCGGCTGCAACCTTGACCTTTTTAAATGCTTCAAAAGCCTGATCTTTGGTCTTCAACAACACGATCCACATGAACCTGCTATAGTCATCGACAATTAGCAAAAAATATCGATTACCAGCTGGGTAGCAGGTGCGATTGGTCCACACAAATCACCATGCATCAAGTCCATAACCTTGCTTGCTCTGAAATTTGCCTCATAGGGAACGGGTTACGCTTCTGTTTCCCAACAAGACAGCCATCACAAAGCTGCTCGACATGCTCAATTCTTGGTAGATCATGCACCATCTCCTTCTGCCCTAGTGTACGCAACGCTCGGAAATTCAGATGACCGTAGCGTGCATGCCATCTCCAGGCATCCTCCTGCATTCCAGCAAGCAAACAAACTGGGTCGGCACGATCAAGGTTCAGTATGTAGAGGCGATTCCTTGAACGTTTCACCCGTGTGAGCAGTGTACGCTGACGGTCAAACACCAACATCATTCCATCAATGACGATCTTGCAACTGCGCTCTTTGAGTTGGCCGAGAATTATAATACTAGTCTTCAGTCTCGGGATGAAATACACATCTGTCAGCACCTTGTGTTCTCCCTTGCGTGTCTCAAATAATACGGTTCCACGACCACAAATCTGCACTGTCAAGGCATCTCCAAATTTTACAGTGCCTCCAACTGAAGTATTCAACTTAGAAAATTGATCAATATTGCCGGCCATGTGATTACTCGCTCCGGAGTCCAAGTACCAGACATTCGCACCAGCTTCGACCTTTTCCTTCTGCTGCAGATGCACTTTATCCTCTACAAGTGTCACATATTCAGTGAGCTTTCTCTGTTTTTTCTCTTCCTGAACCTCTTTAGGCACGAGCATGTGCTTTGGACGTTCTTCAATCTGCTCGTCTTCCATGAGCTCGCACAACTCTACCATCAGCATCTCAGGCTGATCATCACCTCCCTTTACTAGGAAAGCCTTTTCTTTCTTTGGTGGCTTGCGACATTTAGATTTAAATTGTCCAAAAATCCCACAGTTATGGCACTTAATTTTCTTCCGATCAAACTTCGATTTGGCAGGGGCCTCAAACTCTTCTTCTGATTTCTTCGGGTTACGCCGATTTTCCTTCTTGTCATTGTGTTATGGCCGGTTTAGCTAGGCCCACAGGGCAGTAGTTAGGGGCTTGGCCCACAAGTTATCTTAGGTTAATTCTTATGCAAGTTATCTAGGTTATAAATATAGGCTGTAAGACTCTTTTTGGAATCAAGCAGTAAGAAGAATATTATCTCTATTGCCCGGCTCCCAGAGGAGCCGGAACCCTAGCCGCCGCCGCCATCCTCCTCCTACGCGACGGCGCCCAGCCGCCGGCGCGCCCGCTCATCGCCTCGCCCTACTCCATCCTTCCCCTACAACCTACGGAGCAGGTCCGGTAGGATCCCTGGTTCTACCAATTTGGTATCAGCTACCTGGGTTTCGACCATGTCATCACCACCACCAGTATTGCCGCCACCACCGCCGCCGCTGCCCCTTACCACCACCGCCGCCGCCGCGTCATCTCCGATCGCCACGGGGCAGCTGGCCCTTTCGTCGGTGCCGCTGGATCTCATCTCCGGCGCGCCCACCGGCCTGCTGCCGCCCCCCGTCACCACTACGCCGCCAGCTCCATCGACTCGACCGGCCCAATACTCCCCGGAGGCCATGGCCGGTGTCCTCAACGACCTGGTCGTCGCGGTCCAGGGCATCCGGCTTTACCTGGCCAGCCCGTACGGGCCGTCACCGCCGCTCCCGCCGCCCGTGCCCTCCGGACCGCTGGCTCTTCCGTGGTACTCGGTGCCCGCGGCCCTCGCCGGAGGCTACCCGGCGCTACCGCCGCCGTCCGCTCCAGCGCCTGCTGCGCCACCCGCGGCTGCCGTGCCCGCCCCAGCCCCGTGGCCGGTCTGGCCCGCGCGGTTCCGTCCGCGCCGGCTCCACTGAGCGGGCCACCGGCGGCCGCGGCGCCCCTCTGGCACTTGGCGCCGGCACCCTCAGCGGCTCCGTGGCCGCTACAGCAGACGCCGCAGGCGGGGGCCACCAACCCTCTACAGCCGCCGTTCTCTGCGCCGGCCTGCACCGGGCTGCCGCTGCTGCCGTTCCTGGCGGGACACCCCGGCGGGTCCACTCCGGCCGCGGGCCCTCTGTGGTATTTATAGCTGCCGTCCCTCGCGGCCACCGACGCGCCGGCCCACCATCCGCCACCGATGCTGCAACCACCGGGGCCGCCCCTGCCCAGCTCGAGGGCACCCTCGCCGACCGGCCTCCCGATCCATCAGGTCCGGTTCCCGCCCTCCCCGTCGCCACTTCCAGCGTGGGTGGCTGCGTCTTCGCCTTCGCCGGTCTACACCACGGCTCCGGAGCAGCCGACCCCGTTTCCGCAGTTCGGCGGGCCATCTGGCTCCGCGGGTCCCTATCCGGAGTACTCCGACCAGGCACCACCCGCCTCGGTGCGGAGCTCCGCACCTCCGAGCCAGCTGGACACGGCGCTCCGACCCAGACACCGCCGCGGTTCGCCAAGATCGACTTCGAGACTTATGATGGCACGGAGGATCCCCTCAACTGGCTCAACCAGTGCGACCAGTTCTTCCGCGGGCAGCGCACACTCGCTTCGGAGCGGACCTGGCTTACCTCTTATCACCTCCGCGGCGCAGCCCAGACCTGGTACTACGCCCTCGAGCAGGACGAGGGCAGCATGCCCCCTTGGGAGCGCTTCCGCGAGCTCTGCCTCCTTCGTTTTGGGCCTCCGGTTCGCGGGAGCCGCCTGGCGGAGCTCGGCCGGCTTCCCTTCACCACCACGGTGCAGGACTACGCCGACCGTTTTCAGGCCCTGGCATGCCATGCGTCGGGTGTGACGGCGCAGCAGCGGGCCGACCTCTTTGTCGGTGGACTTCCGGATCACATCCGCATGGACGTGGAGCTTCGGGGACCCCAGGATCTCCAGTCGGCCATGTACTACGCCCGCGCGTTCGAGCGTCGCGCGGTGGCCATCCAGCAGGAATCACCGTCCCGGACCACTGGGTCGCTACCCGGGTCGGATTCCGCGCCGAGTAGGCCTGCGCAGGCTTCTGCGGCACCCCTCGCCGCGACCGCGGCGCGCCCGTTCCGCCGGCTCACCTCAGCCGAGATACTCGAGCGTCGCCGCCAAGGGTTGTGCTTCAACTGCGACGAGCCCTACACGTCCGGCCACGCCTGCCCGCGACTCTTCTACCTGGAGGTTGCAGACTACATTCCGGAGGACGCCGTCGCCGCCGACCTGGCCGCCCCAGCTGTCGAGAAGGTGTTTGACGCTGGTTGATCGCCTCGAGGAGTTCCGCAAGCGCTTCCCCACCTTACAGCTCGAGGACGAGCTGTTTGTGCAGGCGGGGAGAAGTGTTATGGCCGGTTTAGCTAGGCCCACAGGGCAGTAGTTAGGGGCTTGGCCCACAAGTTATCTTAGGTTAATTCTTATGCAAGTTATCTTAGGTTAATTCTTATGCAAGTTATCTAGGTTATAAATATAGGCTGTAAGACTCTTTTTGGAATCAAGCAATAAGAAGAATATTATCTCTATTGCCCGGCTCCCAGAGGAGCCGGAACCCTAGCCGCCTCTAACCCTAGCCGCCGCCGCCATCCTCCTCCTACGCGACGGTGCCCAGCCGCCGGCGCGCCCGCTCATCGCCTCGCCCTACTCCATCCTTCCCCTACAACCTACGGAGCAGGTCCGGTAGGATCCCTGGTTCTACCACACTGCCGCTTGCTTCTGTCCCCTTGTTTTTCTTGTCGTTTGACAGTTGCATCCACTGCGTCTTGGTCAGGTACAAATTCTCACTTTCCTTCGGATCGCCGAAGTTCAACCTGATCCTCTCATCATGGGCTTTGGATCTCCCGACGAGTTATGCGACCGCCAAGGTCTTCAGGTCCACGCACTGTTCGATTGAGGTGACGATCTGCATGTATCGTGGTGCTGCAGCACGGAGGAAGCGACGTACAATCGCGATATCCGTTAAAGTCTCTCCAAGGTCCTTGATGGAGCTGGTGATCTCAACCACCCTCGTGGCAAATTTATCCACGGATTCACTTTCATCCATCTTCAGACTTTCATAATCCCTCAACAGAGATTGTAGACGAGCCTCACGAACACGGCTGTGCCCTTGGTGAAGTTCCTTGATCACCTCCCAGGCTTCTGCTGCCGTATTCTTCCCGGATACATGACGTGCTACATCATTGGGGATGACAGAGTAGATCGCAGACATGGCCTGCCGATCCTTCTTTTATTCTGCACCTCCCTTCTTGTATGCATCGCCTCCAGCATTGGTCGCATCCCAGATTTCGTTAGCCTCCATGGCGCACTCCATCTTGATTGCCCACATAGCATAGTCCTCTCCCTCTAGCCGCAGGAAGGTCGTCGGGGGTAAGGTTTCTTTCTTCACCGCCGAACTGCCTCCCAGCGCAAGCTCCTTGTTCTTGCTATTGTCGTCGCCCATTGCTCTCTCGTGACCGAGGATCTAGCATGGCTATGATGCCAATTGTTAGAGCAAATCAATCAGCTTCCTGCTGTATGTACGCGATCTGCACAAGAACTCACGAGAGGAAAAACTACAGAAGAAAATATTCAATGATGGCTCAATCGCCCTCCTTCCTATTCTTTCCTTTATATAGGGGTTTACAAAGAATTCACGTCCAACACGGCACATGTAATTGCCCAACACGACGTGACCCTGATAAGCAGGTTTAAACTCTCCTATCTCCTTATCTGATCGATTCCTAGACGCACATGATACTTCCGAAACTGTTTTATACTTCAACAGTTCGGTTACAACCAGACTCCTAACACAATGTGCTTACTCCTAAGTCCTAACACTCTTGGCTCGTCGGCTGTGGGTGCTGGTTGTAGTGATGGCGACCAAGACGATGATGAAGATGCTGACTGAAGCAGCACAAGGTTGTGGCAGAGCACCTCCACCTTGCTGCTTTAAAGTGTACATCACTAGTGTTTAAGGAACTACTTCAACGTGTAGCGCTAGATATCGCTCTAGAGCCGAGTCGGTCCAAAATTCTTAGAACACACGATCTAGTCCAAGATCTTAGAAAAGAACACCAAGTTCTATTTTAGGTAGTGGTTACATAGTCTGGTTACAAACTAGAGGCAAGGACCTCTATTTATAGGACTTTGGGAAGCTTTCACATCTTAACTTCTACTTATAGCTAGAAAACTCTAGAAAACACTACTTCAGGTTCAACTTGCACTCATAGCTAGAAGACTCTAGAAACATTACTATAGGATAAGAAAACAAATACAACAACCTATATCTAGAATGGAGTAGTAGTGTGTAGAATAACTCAAAACAGATTTGACTTCTAATTTTCCTATTGTCCCTCATCACTGTTGCCGTCTTCTTCCATGGAGGCTTCATCTGGGTACCTCCACTGCAACTCCTTCCCTGCTCCTGAGTGGAAGTCCTAAGCCTACCGGTTCGAGCGGCGGTGCTGCAATGTTGTTCCCTTCCCTGGAAGCACGTCTAGTGAGGGTAGCAGAAAGTGAGAAGTTATGTGATTGGGGGTGTTTAACAAAGACAATGCCCCGTGATGGGTCCCTGCTTTTGGTGCTCTTCACCACCTTGTGGCTTTGTTCGCCTGCGTGTCAGCACCCTTGAGCTTGGGGATAGGGTCCCCTCTATGGCAGCAGCATCATTGTTGGTGAGAGTCCGGAGCTGTGGTGAGGCCTGACCATCAGCACTGGTGTTGTGTTCTATTTGCACCTTATCTTTTTTGTTGCAACTACTTCCCTCAACTTATGTTCTGTGGTGTGGTTGAGCCATGAGTGCCGGCGCTGTTTATCGGAAGCTTGGTCTATGCTATGGGTGTCCTTGATATCCTCTCCCCTGGCAGCCTGGTTGTCAATGTTCATCCGTGTCCTAGGGTGAACCTCTCATGGTGCGGCACCCTTTGAACCATGGCGACATGACAGGTGGCCTTTTGGAAGGTTGAAAAGGATGGCTTTGTGTCCAAGTGTGGCCATTTGGAAGCGAACGAGGGCACGATCCTCTTATGGTGCCCCCCCCTCCCCCCCACCCCCCCCCCCCCCCCCCCCCCGTGAAGGACTTAGCTTGTTGGTGATGGTCGTGGTGGTGGACGATGGCCTTGGCGTTTCAAGCTGCGGTTCTTCTCTGTTTCTTTTGTTCGTTGCTCTTTGTGGCTTTATTAATTTATTTAAAGCTAGGTCCAATGCTTTTTTGATCTAAAAAAGCAGAACTATATTTTTTTTTGTTAAAATATAGTGTTGAAACCAATACTTTTAGCATGTTTGTAACACATAATTTCTGAATTTTGCCTAGATGTATGGCGAATGTTGATGTGGAAATTTCCAGAAACTTGTTCTGTGCAGCTATCCAAGGATTGAAAAAATCCTTTTGAGAAATAAAATTGGTCCCTCTTAAGGTCTCTCCTGTTATCACCAAGTGAATGGAAATATTGAAGTTTATTTTGGCCATTTTGTTGTGAAAATTCAGAGAAAAAACCCCCTTCATAGCACACCATGAAGCATGCTTCCTTACCGCCAGCGAAAGGTTGCATCTGTGATGTGGTAACACTTTGGAGTTACTTTATTCATAAATTTGACATCTTATTTCGTCTTAGGTATGCATTTTCTGGCTAGTTCAGCAGTAATTGCCCAATCGGGACCTCTGAATCGCCATTACTAGCTGTTCCAGTTATTCATAATTATTTTATTCTGTTCCCGAAAAAGTCTATTTTTTGAATGAAGTGTTACCGTGTGATGTTCTCCTATTATCCAACTTTTCTAATCAAAGATGATGGAATGCTAGATGAAGAAACGAGTATTGTTCTCCCAAGGACTGCGCTTTAATTGTAGGGGTTTACACCTCTCTATACCACATTTACCTAGTTGTAGCTTTGGTAAAAAAAGTTTGCATGTTTATTATTAGAAACAGTTTAATATAATGATATGATAATCTGCGTTCATCATATACTATCTACTTAATTAATGACATGTTTCTAATCAGGGGCGCTGGATATCTTACTGGACAATATTGTGAAGCTGGTGGAGGTGACAGATTCATCAGGGAACAATGCCCTGCACTATGCCGCGTGCCACAACAGGGTACATATGATATCCATGTTGCACAACAAAAACTCTACTCTAGCATATATGAAGAACATTGAGCAGCATACCGCTCTACACAAGGCTGCTAAGTATGGCTCAGTAGAGGCTGCCAGGGAGCTCATGAAGCAGTGCCCTAATACTGTTGAGATGGTGGATTTATGTGGGAGAAATGCTTTCCACATCTCCATCATCAACAACAAGTTAAGAGTGCTCAAGTTGCTTCTTGAGTATGAGCTGCCGGAGGAGATCTTGAACAAACAGGATAATGATGGCAACACTCCGCTGCATCATGCTGCCAAGCTCCACCAAGGGCCAATACTGTGGTTATTACTCAATGATCTGAGAATCAACTCATACATGATTAACAATGAAGGGCATACTCCATGGGACGATCAGGTGAATTAAAGAATCCCTGCTGATTAAACCAAATAATTCGGGCCCGCTTGGTTGTCTGATAGTGATGCCATGCAAAACCATTTAACTATCTGTTGTACATAATGGTTCATAAATGCTTCAGACATTCTTACTGGTATGGTTCTTTTCATCTTGATTATATATCCAAAAGGTTCCTGTGCTCTTATGTAGTTTTAATATTATTTGTTGTCGTTACACTTTGGCTTGTATCCTATCTCAATTAAAATGAACGATCAGATTAATCATTAAAGTTGTCTTCTCCCTAGCAGATTCTGATAGAGCCCATGACCCGAGATTTGAGTGATGCAATTGACAAAGGAGACATGCTAAGCCTGGTAAATTTCCTTGCTTACTACCCGGAAAGGGTTTATTCGGTGACACCCATAAGAGGACACACGTCCCTCCACCTCACAGCATCAAAAGGAGATGATTGGTTCGTTCATCATGTGCTTCTCTATACGAACCGGAATGTGGGGTTCATTACTAGTAAGAACAGTGATGGGGATACACCATTGCACCTGGCCGTGAGAGCAGGCCATTTGGAAGTGGTACATCATTTGATGCGCTATTTGGCATGGGCTAGGGAAATCGAGCCCAACTTAAAGTTAAAGGTTTTCATCTGACCAACCCTATTTTACTTTCAGTGGTAGAGCTTTTAGTTACTAATATTTTCTTTCACTTGCGTATCCAATATGGTTTGCTGTTAATATATTATTATGCAGTTGCAGGGCTGGCAATGCCAATGATAACTTAGTGATGGAAATAGTAGCTTACTAGCAACCTTTTGTTAGAATTAATTTTGTCATTATCTTAAACATATGCATGCATGCCAGAGCGGAGTAGCTGTGCTAGCTTGCCTAAAGCTTGTAGTCCAGCTACATCATAGCTGCATGGCAGTAAGAGCAATCAAAAGGTAAAGGAAATTGGACTGCTAGTTATCTTAGTAAGGAAGTGTTGCAGTAAGTAATAGTAGAAGCAAATTGGAGTTTGCATTGGTTGTACAAATCTAGTCATGTGTTTAGTGTGAAAGGAAGCTCGCTAGGCATGAGTTGTGTAGAGTATACAACTCACCATGCTTAGATCGGTTTGGGAAAGCCTATAAATAGCCATGTATGCCATCATTTGGGAGGGAGGGAGCTGAGTGATTCAGTTCCAACAGGGGGAGAAAGAGGGGGGAGTTGAGTGATTCAATTCCAACACCTTTGCACGTCATGACCAACATAAATTAAATAGAAAAATGTAAAATGTTTATTGAAAGTTTCACATAACAAACACATCTCAAGGGTAATTAATAATGAAATACTAAATTGGATGCCGGGTATCGGACGGCTTTGATATTTTGCACAACCATCGGATGAAGAATTACTAAATTAGATTGAATATTTTGGGTGACTTAGTTCAAAAGTACTCGATCCAGCTTGTCTTTTTATACCGGTGTAGTTGAGAAGTCAGGAGAATTTAGGACGAGCATGCATGCTGGGTATCGGACGGCTTTGCATTTATCAGGAAGGATTGTCAACACATTGTTATACCATCTTGCGCTCTGCTCTCCCTTGCCGCCGGCTGCCACTCCGGCACCGGCGTCCACCCGTGCTCCCATTGGGCGCCACTCCGGTCCCGCCAGCCACCCTCCCCATGGCGAGTCAGCTCCAACTCTCCTGCTCCCTGTCCTGCCCGCCTTCCAACTTGTCGCTCCTCCCGCCCCCGCCGCTCTGGTCGCTCGTGGTGCCCACGGCGGAGTTCGCTTCTTGTTCGCTGGGCTTGGGGCTGCCGGCGGGCTCCGACGAAGTCAGGCTGCGGTGGATGCTAGCGGTTGGCAGACCCAGCGGAACAGGCGGTCCCTGACTCGGCGACCACAACCCCCCCAGCCACCTTGCGGTTCTTCTGAAGACGCGCTCGCCCGCCTCGTGCATTCCGGCTGTCCTGTACGGGTGCTGCTACAATTGTGGCGAACTGGATCACATCTCTCGGGCATGCACCAACCATCTAGCTAGCATGCAACTAACTCCCTCCAGCCACGCGCACGCCACACCTGACGCCAACAGATCGCAACGGCCCTGCGCATGCAGCTCCTCCACTCCACGAACGCAAGCACGGGCTCACGCCGGGGGACACACATGCTACGGACTTGACCTGGTCATCTTCACGCCGGTCGCCATCGCCATGTGCATGGCTTATTGCCAACACTCACCTCCTAAGCCATGACATCGTCGTCGGAGTTGTTGCAGCTCCCGTCGTCGATGTCGCCACGACCGTGACCTAGCCCGTGGACCCGACCTGACGCTGGTCGCACCGTGCTCCGTCACGACTCCGGCGACACACGACGAGCTCCTTCTCCGCCCCGCGACACACGCCTGACGTCCCTCGACGTCCCGCACGCACCCGACGCGCCCGACCGCCCCAGTGCGTCCCGCACGTCCCGCGCGCACCCGACGAGCCCGACCACACCAGTGCGTCCCGCATGTCCCGCGCGCATCCGACGAGCCCGACCACACCAGTACGCTCACCGCGCGCCCGCGGTCCCGACGCGCCCGATGCGTCCAGTGCGCACCCATATCACGCACCGGTTGCGCCCGGCTCGCCGCCGCGGCTTATTGCCCTGCACCGCGGCGGCCTCCATGCCGCCATGCAGTGCTGCGCCGCCGCGCCACCACGCAGTGCCTCGGCGGCCTCCGCGGTCGCCGCACGTACGACGTCACCACCCGCCGCCTCCGCCACGCGCCATGACAGCCACAGCACCGCCCACCTTCATGGGCCGACACACGGCCCGGAGCTCCGTCACGCAGCTGCCGGCGAGCGCCGCCATCGCTGCCACGCCTCCGGCACGGCAAGCACGCCCAAGACACCAAGCTCATGATACCAATTGTTGTTGCCGCTCTCTCTCTCATGCCGGACGGAGGTGGAAGGAGCACACTTTTTTCCCGGCGACCAACGCCCCGGCGCCCAAACGCCTCCTTTGTATTCAGCACACAGGCTACATCACGGCTGGGAGCTTCACCGGCGCAACTACAAACAGTACATGAGTGGGCTTTTTATACCCAAACTAGCTCCGGCACACACACGAGCCAGCCACACAACTCGGCGCCACTACGTACACGCATGCCCACTAATCCATCAGCTATTCCCACAACGGCCACATGACCGAGCTGTCCACCCAGCTAGCTAACTAACTAACAACATGCACATCCATACGTCCGCACTGCACGGCTGCCCAACTACTGCATGCCTGACACTGTTGCTCATTGCCAGCTTCTCGCGGACGACTCGGCCATCACCAACCGGCCCGATGGCACACACGCGTCCACGTCTGCCACGGACTCGATCTGGAAGCGCTCACACCAGTCGCCACATCCTGCGAGCATGGCTTATTGTCAACACTCACCACCTAAGCCATGACCTCGCCATCGTCGTCGGAGTTGTTGCAGCTCCCGTCATCGATGTCACCACGACCGTGACCCAGCCCGTGGACCCGACCTGACGCTGGTCGCACCGTGCTCCGTCATGACTCCGGCGACACACGACGAGCTCCTTCTCCGCCCCGCGACACACGCCTGACGTCCCGCACGTCCCGCGCGCACCCGACGCGCCCGACCGCCCCAGTGCGTCCCGCACGTCCCGCGCGCACCCGACGAGCCCGACCACACCAGTGCGCTCACCGCGCGCCCGCGGTCCCGACGCGCCCGACGCGTGTAGTGCGCACCCATAACACGCACCGGTCGCGCCCGGCTAGCCGCAGCGGCTTATTGCCCTGCACCGCCGCGGCCTCCATGCCGCCATGCAGTGTTGCGCCGCCGCACCACCATGCAGTGCCTCGGCGACCTCCGCGGTCGCCGCACGTACGACGTCACCGCCCGCCGCCTCCGCCACGCGCCATGACATCCACAGCGCCGCCCACCTCCATGGGCCGACACACGGCCCGGAGCTCCGTCACGCAGCTGCCGGCGAGTGCCGCCATCGCTGCCACGCCTCCGGCACGGCAAGCACGCCTAAGACACCAAGCTCTGATACCAATTGTTGGAACCGCAGCCCTCTAGCTACCTCTCCTCTCACTCAAACAGAGGTGGAAGAAGAAGAATAGTGGACACAAGATTTTCCGGCCGGCACACAAACGCCGCCACAGGCGCACGAACGCCCCAATCCTTTTCTTCTTTACAGTGGCTACATGGCTACACTCGGCTCCCCGACTCCCTTACGGCGACTACTAGCTGCTTATATAGCACACGGCCACACATCAGGGCCACCCACGCACTAACTAACTAGAATGCCACACGCGCATGACACGCACGCACACATCGGCCACTACCACATGACCCTCCGGCTAGTCCATGCATGGATTAGCATGACCCGGCCAACCATCTAGCTAGCATGCAACTAACTCCCTCCAGCCACGCGCACGCCGCACCTGACTCCAACAGTTCGCAACGGCCCTGCGCATGCAGCTCCTCCACTCCACGAACGCAAGCACGGGCTCACGCCGGGGGACACACATGCTACGGACTCGACCTGGTCATCTTCACGCCGGTCGCCATTGCCATGTGCATGGCTTATTGCCAACAGTTTGCCGGCGGCGATGGGCGCTGGGGGCCGGTCTTGGAGCGATGTGGCTGGTGGTGTGGTGCTGATAGTTCGCGTGGGATCCTCTTACTTTGCAGTGTCGTTTGACCGGCAGGGTTTCGGTGCGCACGCCTGTGGAAAGGTTGGATCTTGCTTCGTTACCCTTGACGTGGCCATGGTGACAATGGAGGCAGAGCTTCAGTGCGCGATGGTTGTGATTACTGGGAACCGCCCAGAGATCGATATTGCTGACACGACGGCGGCCATCCATGCCCTCTCATGCCCGCTGGGGGCTGGGACCGATGGACTTCTTCATTCAAGCTTTTGAACCAGAGGTTTTCCTCATCCTCTGTATTTCTCAGGAAGTGAGGGATACGGTGGTGTGGGTTGGCGTCTTGCAGGCATACTTTTAAATTGCGAGCGAAAGTTGCGCGATCGCTGGCTGGAAGCCTCCTCGCGACGCAATCCTTCAAAAACGCGATCTGGCGCTAACCAGGTGATCGCACGCGAAAATAGAGCGATTTGCCTTCGCTTTCACTGCTCTTTCGCTGGGACGGGCCGAATGACTGAAACAGAGGCCCAAATTGGCTAAATAGAGATCGGTCCAAATTCCGCCCGCTTCTCAGGAAACCTAGCATCGTCTCCCCCATTCCCTTCTCTCCCCCTGACAGCTTGTTTGGCAGTTTGAGGGAAAAGGCATGGGAATTTTTAAGTGGGAGTCAGATGAGGGATTAGGCATGGGAAGTGGACTGTTAATGCCAATCCCACGTTTGGTTTGGGGGGTGGGAGTTAGTCGTGGGAATATTGTTTCGGTAGCTTGCGGGATGAGAGCAACTAACATGGCGATTGCTTTTTCTCTCTCATTTCCCATTCCCTCCTTCAATTACCAGGGCCCCCCGTGGGAAGAGATAAGTGGGAGTTTGACCGGCAACTCCCTTTACCTGTCCATCATCAATTCCTCTGTCCTCCAATCAAACAAGGGAATTTATACCCCACCCCCTCCTAATTCCCATTCCCTAGTACCACTTCCCCGGAAACAAACACGCTGTGATAGAAAAAGTTGTGGCGGCTGCGCAGTTCTTCCAGGTGCCGTCGGCTGGCTGGCTGTTACCGGCGACGAGGGGCATCTGCACGACGACGCGTCCGCGACTACAATGGGATCTCAGTCTCACACGGTTCCAACACCCCGTCCCAGCACATCGTAGTGGTGGTACAGGAGTCCTCCGATTCTATCCATCCTTAATTCGTTTTTCTCTGAAAAGCATCCTTTATTCGTTGCTTGATTCATCACAAGCACATCCCAGGAGGTACAAGAGTTCGTAAGTGTTGAACTGGTGATGTTATGCTTGCTACAGACCTTGAGTCCTCTGTTTTCTGTTCAAAATCCCCTGTTTTCTGAGAAAAATGTGACATGTACTAGTATGCGGATGATGTGGTGCTTTTTGCTCAACCAGTGGTGCGTGAGCTAGTGGTGATCAAAGAAGTTTCTGAGATCTTTGGAGAGGCATCGGGGTTACAAGTAAACATGCAAAAGAGCTCCACTTTTTTATTTTTAAATTGCGCCAGCCGGGTCTTGAACTGAACTCAAGACCTCTTGGCTCCGATACCATGTAGAATTGCACGAACCAGCCAGTTCACCCACAAGCTCAAGCTTATTGGGAAAGGTGGGCTATGCATTTATACTTCAACAGCCACTATCACCACATAATCTAAGGAAAGAGGAGCTACAGCAGCTGATTGATCAGATCGCGAACCAACTTCAGCTATGGCAGTGCAGATTACTAACAGAGGCAGGGAGGGTCGTCTTAATCTACTCTGTTTTGATGGCAATGGTGATCTATCACATGCTATCGATGGACTCCCTCCCTGGGTGTTGCAAACTCTTGAAAAAATCTGCAGAATCTTTCTCTAGAGAGGATGGGTGGAGGCGAAGGCGGGACATTGCAAAGTGGCCTGGGAGATGGTATGTTGGCCAAAAGAGCTAGGAGGGTTGGGTATCCACAACCTCCAATTCCTGAACGCGGCGCTGAGGGCGCGCTGGTTTTGGCTTGCGAGGACCGACCTGGAAAGGCCTTGCAAGGCCTGCAGGTCCATGTCGCATCTGAGGCCGCTGGCATGTTTGCAGCGTCCACGGTTTGCACTGTCGGCAATGGCAAAGTGACTGTTTTCTGGGTTGGACCGGTGGATCGAAGGGGTTCCCGCGGCAGAGATCACGCTGGCCATCATGGCTGTTCTGCTTCCCATACGCGCATGTTGCATGGTTAAAGATGGCCTTCTGATTCCTTCCACTGGATTTGGTCCGAGCCTGGGTGTTACACGGGGAGGTCTGAATACTGTGCTTTCTTCTTCGGCTTGACGGACATGCTCGGTGCGTGTGAGATTAGGAGCTCTCAGGCGCCGCCCCAACTGAAGTTCTTCGCCTGGCTCTTCATAAAGAACAGGTGTTGGATCTCCGACCGGCTAGCGGCAAGGGGACTACCGCATCAGCCATGTTGTCCGATGTGTCTGCAAGAGCCGGACACCTTGGATCATCTACTCGCGCAATGCTCCCTTGCACGCACGGTTTGGTTCGATGTGCTGTGGACCAAGGGGTGGGAGAGATATACTCCTTCCCATCAAGATTTGCTGGTGGACTGGTGGACGGTGCCGAGTAACGCTGCACCGGCGGCTGTGAGGAAGGAAATGAACTCCTTTTTATCTGTGTCATGCACTCCCTCTGGAAGGAAAGGAACCGAAGGGTTTTTGACAAGGTTTCAATGGCGACAAGCAGGCTAACGACAAGCATAGGTGCCAGTGGGGGATGGCAGCTTGCGTGGCAAAGGATGCAGGCCAATCGTGGAAACGTGGATACGCGTAAGTAGTCTGCCATAGGTGCTTGTGGTGGGCTGTGGATTTAGGCTAGCCTAAGGGCAGGCCTATTGTAATCACCAAGTTCTTCTTTCTTGATGAAACGACGCACAGTTCTCATGCGCGTTCCGAAAAAAAAAAAACTATTTGAGACAATAGAGATCAAAACTAGTACAACCCATTCCCGACTAATGACAATCACATTTTAGCTATTGGAATCATGATATTTCCCTTCTGTGTGCAGGAACCACTAATAACTCCGGGCAAGGAAGGGAACACCTTGCTGCATGAAGCAGTGATACATGGTAGGCACCTTGTGGCAGGCAGCCTGCTAAATAGTTGCAAGGAGATTAAATTCACGGCTGCTGGAGAATTTATCAAGGAATACCCTGAGTGTGCTGATTTCTCAAGTATATATGATGTATTCCTCATCATTAGGAATGATGATGGGGACACAGCGCTGCACCTTGCAGTTAAAGCTGGAAATTCTGTATTTGTCGACATGCTGATCAAGTGTGCTAAAGTGATGAACCTGGAACTTACGACTCGGTATGCAAAGGTACTTATTCTGATATTTTATACACCATCCCAAATTTGACTTTAAAACCAATATTTAATAACATTTGTTGTTGAGAATCTAAATGATAAAGTTGATATGTAACAGTATGAAATGATGACCAAGACCAGACATTATTGTTCATGTATCTTTCGTAGGTTTGTATTATTCCTTGATGACGTGGAGAACATGAGCGAGAAATTGATAGTTTGACATGTAAGAAATTGTTTGTCACTTTGGAATTTTAAGTGACGTAGATGCTACTACAACTATAACAAAATATGGAAATTCTATGTAGCATACGTGTCCACGCATGTGTTCCGGTGTGGCGTGTTCCAATGGTATTTTTCCCTAACAGAGAGAGTAGATGCATCTGGAAGCTTCCACCACATGACATCATCCTATTTATTTCTAATTTTGTATTTAAAAAATGGTTTATCTCACAAACCGTTTCACCGGTGAGTTCATACTGATGAGGTCGTCAAAGCAATATCTCATGTTGTGATGTTTTTGCGATTGTTTTTTGGTTGTTACCAGTTGCCAGTCTAAGTTACCGTGGTTGCCAAGTTAGCAGCAAACAATTACCACAATAAATGTGTATAGTTACTAGGCAGTATTTTTGTATGCTTGTAGACATTGCAATGTTATGCGGAGTTTGAGAATGATTATTCAAGTGTTAACAAGTAAGAACTGATATCAACCAACACAAGTACCATAAAGCACCATAAAGCAAGTCTTAAAGTGGTGTATATTGATGTTTAGTAACCTGTCAGTCAAGTTAATATAATCTTGTAACTAAGTGAGTAATAATCTGGCAAGTATTGACGACTTTTTTGTCGAAATATGCTGACATGGGATCTAATTTCAAAGATCTCACTACCAGTAAGCCAGCCGTGAAAGCGGACCGTCAACCGAAGTAGTGGTTTGAGAGATAAAAATTATTTATTTTTAAGATATGAGAGAATCGCATTGATGTCATGCTTACATGACTTTGGTGTCTTTTAGTTGCATTCATGAATAGTAGAGAGAGGGAGGAAAAGGTGGCGACGCACCAGAAGACATGGGTGTGGTGTTGCTGTGTAGTCTAGTCCAAAATATACACAAACTGCCATGAATGAACAAATTGAGTTTTTTGTCATGTTTCGCGTTCATCAGTGAACATCAAATTTGTTGTAGTGAGTAACCAGATTCTTCTCTGCAGGGGCCTATAACAATCGCAAACAAACTAGGAAACACCCCATTGCACGATGCGGTGCTGCAGCGAAAGTCGGATGTTGCACTTAAGCTGCTGGAGGCCAACCCAAGCTGTGCGCACATGTTGAATGCAGCAATGCAGTCACCGTTCTACATTGCTGTTCGGGACAGCCTTACATATGTTGTCAAGAAGATTGCCGACCAGGGGCTGTACGTGGCTTTAATGTCCACTCACGGCACTGTTCTGCACCAATCCGTGTTGGGGAATAACATCCGTAAGAATCTATTTTGAGTTCCAATCAACCTATATTTTCCGTCAAAAATAAACATCACTTGCTCAGGGAGAATTGTCATTTACAACGTGCATGCAACATCAGTATGTAGCAAAAAGTCATGGAGGTGATTTAGATGAATTAGTTATGGAGATGAATATATTTAATTATTTCATAGCGTTGCCACCAAATCCTACAGCACCAAATTTCACCAGTACAGGACTTGCCATCCGAGGACATGTGAAAATACTCCACCCACATGGGAAGAGGACTAACTGCAGACGAATGAAACTTATACTTATACCACCAAGTGTATAGGTTCTTTTTTTTTTCCCTCAGTGTGGCGTTAGCCGGCCTTGGCAGCCTCGGTGTTCGACGGCAAGGTGCTTGGGAGGCAATTCTTGGTTGCTCATATGGTGCAGCCATCGCGTCTCCCTGCTCTTGTGCAAGGGTCTAGCTTGTAGGTTTCTGGCCGGCATTGTTGTGGGCTTGTGGCAGTGGATGCTGGAATGGCATTCCCGAATGTGGCCGTGCTTACCCAGGTAGCAGATCTTAGTGTCATGGGTGTGGATCTTGCTCGGGTGAGCGGCGGATGGAAGTCCTGAGGCTGTGGCCTCGGAAGGGGGCGAAGGTGATTTGCGATGACTGTAGTAAGGTATCTTGATTCCGGCACGACATGGACCATCGGAAGTGATAGATGGCGTTCAGTCAAGAGGCATGCTTTCACCTCCACCGATGTCAGTGGTGGCCCAGACCTGCTCCTCCCATAGTGGGTTTGGTTTCTCTCCCCTTTGACGATGTTGGTTCTTGTAATATGGTGGTGTGATGCTCTGGCGAAGCCTCTTCCGTGCTCCTTTGGTAGCCTGTTGAGATGTTTTCACCCCTCTCTAGGTGGGTCATGCCTGATCTGGCTTGCTCGGTGGAGGGTGTAGTGTGGAGGTTTTGATGCGGCAGAGGCTTTTCTTCTACATCTGCTTGGTGTGTTGGCGTGTCTGGTGGTGCATTTTGTCTGTAGTTTTCGTTGCTTAGTCGACCGTGGGGCTTCATGCCCTTTGCATTTGGTTTTCGCCTGGGTTTTCCTAGTTAACTAGGCAACTCTTTTCGTTTTATGAATAGGCAGAGCTCATGTCGAGTATCCTAAGTTTTTTTCCTGGAAGCAGAATAGGAATCAGCTTCATTGTGATTTTGCGACCCATCTGGAGTTGGTCCTTTGTTGGCTATCACCGGTGAGGGAGAAGGGAGGGCAGTACCAGTTATCTCTTCTCTCCTATTTATTTTAAAAGAACCTAAGGTTCTGTCGTTCATTCCTCTTTCGTCCAACCTTGGTACCTTTCCACTATCTTTCTCGTTTTTATTCTTTTCCTCCCATCTCGGGGTTTTCCCACCGTTTTTTCCTAAAAACCGCCTCAACTGGCCGACCTCTTAATTACTTACCAAATAAAATTATGTTTTCTTTGGTAAGTCAATAAATGCTTAACAGACATATGTGTACCAAATAAATCCTAATTGTTCACACAATCAAACAAATATGGCAGTTAAATCATAGGCTACTATAATATTTATATCCCGTTGCAACGTACGGGCAATCATCTAATTACTCTTAATTTTCTGAGCATTGTGTCCAGTATTGATCATACTGACGTGCCCAATGCACACCCATGACTGCATGACAAAAAGACAGGAAGGCGAGAGTAACATGTTTAACTACATCGATAATGTTCTATGTACAGTTTTTATTCTAAAATGCATAGTTGAATAATGAAGGTCTACTCTGCTTATTGCACATCAGGGGCGCTGGAGATCTTGCTGGACAGGTATGAGGAGCTTGTGGAGTTGACAGATTTATCAGGGAACAATGCTCTGCACTACGCCGCACAGCACAACAACGCACGCATAGTATCCATTTTGCTCAACAAATACTCCAATCTAGCCTACAAGCAGAATGACGAGAAGCATACTCCTCTACACACAGCTGCTTACTATGGCTCGGCAGAGGCTGCTAAAGAGCTGTTAAAGCAGTTTCCTGATGCCATTGAGATGGTGGATAATACAAGGCAAAATGCCCTCCATATAGCCGCCAGAAATGACAAGGTGGACGTGCTTGAATTGCTTCTCAAGTATGTGCTGCCGGAGGAGATTGTGAACCAACAGGATAGGGACGGTAACACACCGCTGCATCATGCCGCCAAGCTCCTGAATAGACAATCAACAATGTTGCTACTCAATGATCGGAGAGTCAAATCGTGGCTGCTTAACCAAGATGAAGATACGGCGTTTGCCCTTTCTTGTAAAGCAGGAATATTTGAGATGAACGTCGATGAGGTAAATTCCGCAACAGCTATTTTTATACTGTACAAAATACCCTTTCTTGTAGAACATGAGTTTTTTAGATGAACTTCGATGAGGTAAATAGCTGCAGGTTATACAGTACAAAATAGTGTCAGTGTGTTACATGTTCTGTATAATTAGGTTGTAATGAACAATAGATGACTCACATTTCGACCACTTCAAAATATGAAGTAAGGTTTACTGAAGCATCATGTGAAGTAGCGAAATGAAAAGCTGAATGTCTAATTTGCATACAAAGTACATGGGTATATATCATGTGAAATTGGACACCTTTTAAAAAATATGAAAATATCATTCGAAAAGCATTTGCAGAAGTAAGAATAAAATAAAATAAATGCATTAGGGAAGAGTGTTGTGTACATCCGTCCAAATTTCCAAAGATCTGATATAATTTGTGAGATAAAAAAAAAGGATAAATCAACTATGAATAGTATAAACAGTAAAAGTTAGTCTTGATACTATTCAGTCGTCTTGTATTTTTATAAGTAATCATATTAAAGTTGAAAATTTTCATGCATGTGCAATACACTCTATCCCCATAGTACATGTTTTTTGAGATTTTTTTCAATAACTATCATGTGCTTTTCAAAGTAATTCTCAAAATATTTGTACTTTGAGGGTAGAGCGTTTGTCATTTCCTCTGCTCAGGTTGTTGGGCCAACCATGGTCGGGCCTGCGTCTTGGATGCGTCGGGAATGACAAAACGCTCTACCCTCAAAGTACAACCTGAGCATAGGAAATGACAAAATGCTGTACCCTCAAACCATGGTTGGCCAATCTAGAGTGCTCAGCACGACTTTGAATAATAGGCCAATTGGCAGCCCACCCTCCCTATACCAGGACCTCACATGTCTTTCTCCACCTTGGTGTCTCCTGGCATTGTGGCGCCGCCATCAGGATCAACGGCGATGGTGGGCAGTGTCATTGAGCCGCCTGCTGCCGAGAATAGGAGGCCATCCCTGTTGTCGGTTCGCCGCACACTTGTGGGGGTAACCGGTGGTGCCGTGACTTCTGTCCACCTGTCAATGAGTCACGCCTCCCCTCAATTCAACATTGTATAATGTTGCGGGAGTCATAGACTGTTTGCTTGGAATGCCTTCGAGCTATGCTTGAGGTCACAACCCCTCCTATGCCAATTGGTGCTAGGCTCATTGCCGGGGCCTCTCCCATGATTGTGGCCGCGTGGTGCTACCAGAGACAAGCCCTGAAACACCACAGTGAACTAAAGACGAGAGACAAGAACCACATAAATGGCCAAGACGATGATGCCACTGCTGCAAAGAGCTAGCAGATGCGGCAATAGGGGCCGCAAGACTGTTGGCGGTGGCATCAGAGGGAAGACGAATCCAGTCAAGCTCCCAAAGACCATCATGGCGTGTGTATGTGTGGTGTGTGTGTGGGGGGGGGGGGGGGGGGGGGGGGGTTGGCAGAACCAAGCAAAGTGTTTGTGCGACGATCCTGAACAGTACATGAATCAAAGTGTGGAGATTAACCCTGCAAGTAGAGTCGACAATCAGACTACCTGAAAAGAGCTGCATGCTAAGTCGAGGAACATGAGCAACAGAGGGAACAATAAAAGGAACATGTGCCAAGAGTGCCTCGACTAGCGACAGGGAGGGGAGTACCATCAGCAGTAAGAACATGAACAAGAGACTCGACATATTGAACGGAGGTCAAAGTGGAAGAATCAGAAGTCATATGAAAAGATGCTCCAGTATCAAAAATCCATGGAGATGCACCTGAATGAGGAGAAGGTGGTCTCTCAGTGCCAGAAAAGTTAGCCGCAGAATGTGCAAATCTTGTCGGTGCAGAATCCCAAGCATCAAGCAAGCAGCTGAGTTGTGCAATCTCATGCGTAGACATAGACACAACGGAAGTGGTCGAGGTAGAAATACTCGCCGACGAAGAGCGGACGCCACCACCCATGGAAGCCACTTGTAGATTCGACGGAGAGCAACAAGTCGACATAGAGCGGCATGTGAAAGCCACCGTGGGAGTCGACGTAGAGTGACCACCACCACGTACGGATGCCGCCAGAGTCGATGTAGGGCGGCCATCATCACATGCGGAACCCATCAAATGAGTTGATGTAGGGCGGCCATAACCGCGTGCATAAGCTGCTAGAGGAGTCGATGTAGAGCAGCCACAACCACGGGCGGAAGCCGCGAGAGGAGTTGACGAAGAGCGACCACAACCGTGGGAGGAAGCCATGAGAGGAGTCGACGTAGAGGCACTGCCGCACACGGAGCCGCGAGAGCATTTGCGGAAGTCGCCTAAGGGAAAGACAACACATAAGGATGAGCACCAAGCACCGAGGAAAGGCACGTATGCGAGACAGGGTCAGCGTAGGGAACAACACCGAAAACACCGTCAAAATTCTCCAGAGAGCGGGCGAGAGACACCAAGGCAGATGATTTTGATTTTTTTTTCTTTTAGCAACTGCAGAACTAACAAGTCAGTCCTCAAGGCAGTTTATTTTAGCAAGATAGCTATGCTTTATTGATTGCAGGTAATGTTCACAAGAATAACAACCACACCATGCGGTGTGCCTAACCACAAATGTCTACACTGAGGAAGACACCATACCTAGCTATCGTATGTGCTTAACATTTGAAGCCCGGAATTCATGACAAAATTACAAATCGAAAAAAGTCTAGAAGTTTCGCTAATCTTCCGAATAATGTCAGCATAGTTTCCTCCTGCCTTGTCATGGATATGGTTGCCAACTTGTTTGCAGTCTGACGCGATATGAAGGTAATTCATCACCAAGTCCTGGGCTAGAGCGAGGGCCTCCCTGCACTCAAGGGCTTCAATGAAGGTGGATCAACAAGTCCCTGAATAACAAGGACCGACCGACGAAAGCAGGAAGGTACCATCCCGATCCCGACAGATTGTAGCAGCAGAGCCCAGGTTGTGATCGACCGAGACCACGGCGTCCACATTTATTTTGATGAAGCCCTTAGGTGGTGGAATCCACCGAAGTCCTCAAGGCAGGTAGCCGTACGAAGCAGACCAATCAGCCTAATAGCACGGGGGTCCACCAGCAGAAGGGACCAACGGCCAACCTATGTAGGCACGGAGCACGGGCCGACAATAGAGTGGAAAGGCCAGTTGTGGCCTGGACGATGAGGCAAGCGTTGACCTGCAGGCCCGGGCTGATCTGGATCGAGAGCAGGATCAGATCAATGCAAAGGAAGCAGCGGCAGCACAACAACGGCTCACCAGATTGATCAGATCAGGAGCTAGGAACTTCCAGATTTTGCTTTATCTATAAAGCAGGACGAAAGCCTATTTTGAGAAGAACCTCCAGATCTATTAGATCGAGTGCAATCCAGCCTGACGGGCAGATGAATCAGAGCGAGATGGCAGGCGGATCGGAACGGGACGAGGACCCTCTGCCGTTCGGCCACTGACGGGTGGGCCCATCGGGAAAAGGGCCCACATGGTAGCAGGCTGGCTGATCGAACGTATCAGAGAGGGGAGTAGCAAGCGGGCGTGGAGGAGACTTTGATCGATTGGGCCGAGACGTGGAGATCCAGAGGAAAACTCGACCGGGAGGGACAGTTCTGGCGGAAAAGAAATCACTAAGCCTGGGCTCATGATACCATGTTATATGATGCAACTTAGTATTATTGGGTGGCCAAAGTCATCATCTGTACAAGTACAGGTGGGAGGCCAAAGGCCAAAATATAGAAAGTCAAAGGGAATCATAAATAGAACCCTAACAGAAAACGCCTCGCTTCCCAGTTCATCATTGTCCGTTGTTGGGTCTGTTGATGTCAGAGGCTAGGTCGGTTGGGCTGCTCTTGCCTGGGTAACTACTTGCCTGCTTTGCTACCCCTCGTTCCAGTTTAGGCACCTGTAACTGCAGCAACAACGGTGGCCGCCTTGGACCCTCGGAGAATTCCTAGTTGCAATTGCAGCCAAGGCTAGTACTGACATGCTACTACAAGCACAGCCGATCTGCTTTTTGAAGATGGATTTTCAAGTTGGCCTTGGTTCGTTGATCATTGGATAACCGGGTGGACTGAATGGCGAGCAATGAGCTCGTCGTAACCACATGTGCATGTTTGGGGTTGATCAGAGGCGACGAGACGCCTTCGTAAGAGCCATTGCTGCCTATCACAGGCCGCCGAGACACCTCTCAATGATGGCATGACCGAGACAATCGGTGCCCTATGGGTGGTCTCTTGGCAATTCAGACCGTTAAGTGGTCACCTCATCCAGGCTTGACCCCCCCCTCCCCTCCCCTTCCCCTCCTCGGATGTCAAGACGTTGTCTTACGAAACTAGGATGGTGGGGTGGAACGCCCGCTGGCTCTATAGTAGCATGTCCACCTTTTGGGTGATGTCTAAGAAATGTGGCTCTTGACGGAGCCCGACACGTTGATTTGGACCGTTGGTGCTCAGTGCTCCATGAAGTCTTGCTGCAACACCCTCTTCCTAAAGGACCACACTAGGTAGCGTATATTAGTTTTGCGGTGTGCTGCCCCGTCCCCCTTTCTTATGCATGCAGGCATAAATACAAAACATGATATTAGAAAAAAATTCCCTAGATTCAAAATTTTAAGAATCTTCATCTCTTAAATCGTTAACCTGATTGATGATCTACTTTCATCGTTAGTTTCCTCACAGTGGGATCTTCGAAACTAGATCCATGTCAGCAATGTTTTGACAAAAAAAAATCGTTGGTACTTGCCAGATTATTGTCACATACTTGCCTAGTTATTAGCTACTTAGTTATTAGATTAGATTAACTTAGTTGTCAGATCTCTGGACGTTGATATACAACACTAAAAAAGCCTTGCTTCGTGCTGCTTATGTTAGATATAATGTATCTACATACTTATTGTGAACACTTTTTTTTAGAAAAGGAGGATGACCCCCGGCCTCTGCATCTGGGAGATGCATACGGCCACTTTATTGATTATTCTCGAGGACCTTATAAAGTATTACAACAATATGCCTGAATCCATCATCTTGGCAACATATGCCGCTACTCCTATCCATACGATGAAGGGGTGCTAGTTGGGCCACTCAGACCACTCACCTAAGCCTAACATCAAAAGCCGGAAGCCTCAGCCGAGCCACATACCGGGTCTGGGGCACAATCCGGTCAGACGCACTCGTGTGTCGTCGCCGCCATCTTCCACATGTCCGTCTTCAGATCATATTGAGGCATCAACCTTGTCTGGCCACTCAGCCATCGACGTCACCATGACGCCAGACAGCTACCTCCTCCTGCGCGAGTCCATCCCGCGCATCGGACGCCGAGCCTCCACAGCGCCATGCCACCGATAACCGCCGCCATCAATGTGTGAGATGAAGCACCGCTCCACCATCCCCCAGCCATCACTTGCTCTAAAACGATGCCCCCAGGAGGGAAAGCGATAAAACGCCATCATCATCCGATCCGGAAGACCCAGATGTAGGGTTTCCCCCGGAGCATCCCAAGCCTGATGACGCAGACTGCAACGACGATGCCTCGACAAGGGAACGACATCTAAGACGCCGCCATCGTTCGCCATGACCGTAGTCGGCGCGATTTTCATCGGCAGTTGCTCCACCAGACGTGCGCCGCCGACGTCACTGGTCCCTTCAACCGGAGTAAACTCCAGAACGATGCCCTAAAGAGGGACTACGACGCAAAAGCGCCGCCATCGGTTGATCCCAAGGAGATCTAGGGTTTCCCCCGGAGTTGCCCGTGCTGTCAAGGACCAGACAAGGGTAGAATCCCGGCGGATTTGCCCAGTTGCCGACGAGTCGCACCCGCCACCGTGCCGACGGCAATCCAGCGATCAAGGCCCATGCTTGGGCATAGATCCGGCCGCGCCGCCGCGAACCGATCCGGCCACGCCGCCGTCGTCCCAGGCGACCGTGACGCACCAGATCGCGAGGCCGTTTGCCGCGGGGGAGCGAAGTCGCCAAGGCGCCGCCACCACCCGCCGTGGCGTCCAGCTCGCCGCCACGCTCCGGCCCTGGGGCGCCGGCCCGCGCCAGCCCCACCCGAGCGAGAGGGCCCGAATCCCCGCCGCCGCCGGCGACGGCAGGCTTCGCCTGGCCGCGCCCTTGGAAAGCAGCGAGGGAGGAGGAGGAGGAGAAGGGGAGGAACGGCCGACGGGGTCTAGGGGCCTCCCGGCCGCCCACGCGGGGGGCTACTCGGGAGGGAGAGGGGGACTCGGGAGGGAGAGGACCGCTGGCCGTAAACTAGATATATGATTCACCACTTATTGTGAACACTTGAATACTCACTTTCTAGTTATGTACTCCCTCTGTCCCAAAATTCTTGTCTCAGATTTGTCTACATACTCACTTTCTACTCACATTTTAGTGTTAGATACATCCGTATCTAGATAAATCTAAGACAAGAATCTTGGGACGGAGGGAGTATAACATTGGAGTGTCCAAAAACATGAAACTTGGCAAGACAAAATCCCCGTGAAAGACCCGCTCGTCCCTACCCGCTCTCGTGAGCGGGAGGGGCAAACCCTAGCCTGCGCCGCCGCCAGCCTCCCTCGCGCGGCCCCTCCCCCCGCCGCCGCCGGCGCGCGCCGCCGGGCAAAGCCCGGTTGGCGTAGGCGGCGGCGGGGCCTTCCCTCCTTCCTGGTGGCCCGGCGCAGCGCGGGATGTGGCGGCTCGCCCGGACCGCGGCGCTTCTGCGGGGCGCAGCGGCAGCAAGGCGGACGGCCGCGCCGGCGGCGTGGGCAGCTGCTGGGTCTGCGGCGGCTGCAGGTGCTTGGCTCGGCGCAGGCGAGGTGGTTTGCGCGGGCCTGCAGGGTGGTGCGTGTTTGCTGCGCTGGTGGTGGGCCGTGGCCTTCTTCGATCTGGCCTCCGGCGGCGGCAGAGGGCGCGGGCTGCGTGTGGTGAGGCTGGTGGCCCCTGCCTCTCACCTGCGGTAGCGGTGGTCGATACAGGTGGCTTGGAGGGTGGTTGGTGGTGCGTGCGCAGCGGATCTGGCCAGGTATGCCGGATTTTGGGCGGGTCTCGGTGTGTGGCGTAGTGGCTAGAGGCATAGGGTGGTGCTGCGGGTCGGCTTATGCGGCTTGTTGTGGTCCGGTTCGGCAGTGACGCGGTGGTGGCGCTCGCCGGCGAGGCGGCCACTGCGGCTCGGGTGGCGGTGGTTGGCGTTCAGCGGCGGGGTGCGGGTGGTGGTGCTCCTCTCTTCTCTTAGGTCCGGGCCAGCGGCGATGGCCAGGACTTGGGGCTCGTGCTCGGGCGGACCAGCTTGGGGCCCGGGGTGGGTCGGAGCTCCGGCTCCGGGTAGGCGATGGTGGGTGCGGTCCGGGTGGTGCCCGCGGGCACTGGGAGTCCTCTCCTTGCGGGTACGGTGGTCGATGGTGGTGGTCGGGACAATGCTCCTTTGTCCGGCAGATCGGAGCTAGAGGCCACGGGCATGGCGTCGTGGGAGTCAGCTCGACGACGGCCGTCGTTAGCCACGGGGTCGTGTCTTCCCCGGTCAACTGGGACTAGGTGGGGACGCAGGCGTGGGTGCCTCCTACGCTGGAGGCGCTGACCCAGACTCTGTGGCTAATGCCGGGCTAGGAGTGAAAGGAGACACCTTTCACTCTTCCTACCGTGGTGGGTGCTTCGTGATGTGGATGGGGGCGGGGTCTGCGACATGGATGCCAGGGTGGCGGCCCCGGATGGTGGTCCGCAAGGTTGGCTCTCCGGCGGGCTTCATGGCGGTGGTGGTGGCTTCCTCTTGGTCGTGTGGACAGCAAGAGGTGTTGCGACGGGTAGCTCGGGCGCGCTCTCTGTCATTGGCAGTGGGGACACCCCGATCCAGACCTGGGGATCGGACCCCATCGCGCGTGTCCTGAAGACCTCATGGTGACACGGTGGAGCTGCCGAGCGAAAGCTCCGCACTTTGTTGCCGATGACGGCATCGCTCGCGGGCGCCACTCTCTTCTTGAAGACGTCGTCGTGGTGCTCCTCTTCCTGTTAGGGTTCCGGGTGAAAACCCTTGTCCATGGTGGACTCGGCAACGGCGTCGCTTCGCGTTGTTTTCCCTCGTGAGGGCGTTGTCGTGGAGCTCAGAGCATCTCCAGCGGCGCCCCCAGAAAGGCCTCCCCAGGTGAATTTTTCACGCCGGCGCCGAAAAAACAGCCCAGTCGCGCCCCCAGGAGCCCGATTTTCGCCGGCCTAGGCCGAAATCAGCGCCGGCGGACCCAGGCCGAACCCGGCGCGCTGGGGGCGCCCGGGGGCGCCGGGGCGAGTTGTTTTGGCGCGAAGCAGCCGCGGGCCCGCCGAGTCAGCGAGACGGGCGCTTCGTCGCCCTCATGGCCTCGGTTCCCGCGGGAATCAATGCCAAGGCTGTCGCGCTGCCGCCGCCGGTCAGCCTTGCCATTCATTCCTCACGGGGCGGCGCAGCGACGCCTCCCCTCACGCCACGTGTACACACGGGCGCGGCTATATAAGCCGGTGGTCTCCCTCGCCTCTGGCCACACCAGCCCTAGCCGCCGAGCTCTCCCTCTCCCGTGCGCCGCCGCCGAGCCCTCCCTCTCCCTCCCCCGTGCGCCGCCTCCGAGCCCTCCCCCACCGACAACCCCGATGGCCGAACGTTTCCCCGGCGACGAGGCGGCGGCCAACGGCTTCGGCCGCCGCTCGCTCCGCGAACAGGAGTCGTGGCTCCTGTTCGAGGCCAACATCCCGGCGCCGCCGGACATGCGCGCCGGGCCGACGGGGTGGAGGCTCAACAACGGGGGAGTGCCCATTCCCCCGTTGCCCGACGCCGTGGCGCGCGCCCCCTACTTCGCCGCCGAGGTAGAGATCGTGCGCGCCTCCCTCACCGACGAGCAGCTCGCCCTCCCCCAGTACGCCACCGACAACCACGTGGCGTGGGCGGCGTACCTCCAGCGCCGTCAGCAGCAGAGGCTGGCGTCCACCAACGGGGCGCCGGTGGTGGGCGGCACGAAGAACAGCGAGGGGCGCCACCTGCGGTGGGGCGTCCCCGGCCGCACGCTCGAGGGCATGCTGGCGCACCTTGAGGGCGGCAACATCCCGTCGCTGGCATACCCTCCCCCGGCGAGGGCGGCCGCCCCGGCCCACCGCCGACGCGCCGGGCAATGGATGCCTAGGAGGTTCGGCTCCTCCTCGTCTTCCTCCTCGCACTCCTCCTCACGGTCTTCTTCCCACTCCTCCGACTCTCCGGCGTTGCTCGGCGTCAAGGCCGAGCCCGCGGCGGAAACGCCGCTCGGCCGACGCACTCGCAGCCCCGGCATCGTCATCAACGAGGGCGGCCGGTGCGCCTCCTCGTCGGCTCCTCCGCGCTTCGTCAAGCCAAAGACGGAGCCGGGGCTCGCGCCGGTGAAAATGGAGCCGGTCTCCCCGCCGTGAAGACGGAACACGGCGACGTGGAGCTCGACGACGACGCGGCCCTGGAATGGGCGCGCAAGGACTCCCTGAAGATGGCGAGGGAGCGCTAGTGCGCCGCCAGGGCCGCGACGAAGGACGAGTCGTCGTCCTCGAAGATAGCGATGACGACGATGCGCAGCCGCCACCAGTCCGCCATGGCGACGCCGGTCAGGGGTCCACCAGGGACGGCCGCGTCAAGGAGGAGAAGGCCGACGATGACGACGGCGGTGAGGATGGCAGCGACGACGGCGACTACTCCGCGTTCAGCCAGTTCCTTTTTTAGATATATTTGCTACGTAAAAAGCCGCGAACATGTCTAATATATGCCAAAGTATGCCGAAATTTAGACGTGTTTAGCCGAACTTTGCCGAACGTTTTCTTTTTTGAAAAAATTTAGACGCGTCTGGGGCGGCCCTGGGGCCGGCGGCTGGGGACCAACTCGCCCCCAGGCCGTTTTTTTGCGCCGGCTCACCCCCAGGCGGCGATTTTAGGCGCCCCCTGGGGGGCCAACGGCTGGAGATGCTCTTAGGTGTGTAGGGCGTTGCGTGGTGTTGTACCCTGATCTTCGTGTTCTCTTTCGTAGCGTAGTCGTGTCCATCTTGCGTGTGATCCTGGGATCGGCGTTTGAGGGCTACCCCATCACCTTGTATTGTTTGGCCGTGTACTGTGTTTGGTTGCTGCTTTATTTATAAAGCTGGGCGAAAACCTGTTTCGAGAGTGTCCAAAAACATACGAAACTATTGCCCAGTAACTATATACGATCACCTTGACAACTGTTCACAGTTATGACAACTACAGTGACATAATCTGGCAACTGATGGCGATGAACAAAAATTCATTGAAACATGTTAATATAGGATCTTGTTTTGGAGCCCTCATTGAGACAAATACAGTGGTGAAGACGGATCACTAATCAGATTAACAATATAGGTCTCTCTCTCTCAAAAAAGAAGAAGATTAACAATATAGGATAAATCATTTCAAAAAAATTAAAAGGGTGATTGATGTGATGACATCAGCATTAGGTGGGAGATTCCTGCATGCAGGCATGCGCGCTATTTCTGTAAGGGGAAAATTCCATTGGGAGGTAGAAGCACGGGAAGGTACCCGCACACCCGTATGCTACGTAGATATTCCCTTAATTAAAATACATTATCTAGGGCATGTATACATATATCCCTACACACAACTATGTGAGTGAGATTGCATATCACTGATGCTGAAGCTGTTATGTTAATGTCATGTAGATGGACTTGTGGAAGGAACTGAAGAAGCATGGGTCCAGAAGGCGCAGCCAGCAGGTATTGACAGAGCAACAGTTTCGACCACTGTGGTACTGGGGAAGAAGGACGTACATGGTTAGCAGTGTGGTCATTAATCTTTTCGTGGCTGCCATGATGAGCATGGCCACCTTTGCAGTCACACTCGCCGTGCCTGGAGGGTACAGCCAACAGTCAGGCACCGCCATTGTTGGACACCATCTGGCCTTTAAGATATTCGCGGTCGGCAACACCATCTCAATGTGTGGCTCCACCTCCACTGTTCTTGTCCTCTGCTACTTGACGTGGCAGTATCATGGCCAGGTACTCACTAGATTGATTTGGGCCAACATGCTGATTGTCCTCTCCGTTCTAACAGCGATCATCTCAATGTTGACTGCCGTATACCTCACCATCGCGCCAGTGTCGCGGTTTCTTGCCTACGCGGTGATTGCCATTGGTGCCAGCGCTCCTTTCTTGGCGTGCCTGATACTGCGGAAGAGCCTGACTAGAAAGTCCCTGTTTACACGGTGGATCGGCATGAAACTGGTACCTCAAGGGGAGACAGGTCACAGGTGAAACAAAGATGCTCCCGGGGTACTTCTTAGTTCTTGTTTGATTGATGGACGTTGGAATACTGGATACAGTACACACTTCTAAATTTGCTGTGGAACAAGAGGGTGTGATTTGGGTGATGAGATATGTACTTCCGAGCTCTTTCTTTATTTTTATTTTCTTTTTAGAAAAGGAGGAGGACCCCCGGCCTTTGCATCTGGGTGATGCATACGGCCACTTTATTAATTATTCTCATAAGACCTTACAAAAGCATACAACAATAAGACTAAAGCCACCGTCTAAGCAACAACTGTCGCTACACCTATCCAATTGATGAAGGGGCGCTGATAGCCTGGGCCTAATACCAAACAGACATCGCAACCAAACCTAAACATCTAAGACCTGAGGTCCCAACCAGGACGCCTGCCGGGTATGGGGCACCTACCAGTCCGGCGCACTCCTCAACCAGGATGTCTGCCGGGTATGAGGCTGCCGCAGCCACCTACCACCAATCCATCTTCAGAGTTGTACTGTTGCATCTATCGTGTCAGGTCTCTCTGCCATCGACGCCACCACGACGCCAGACAGCGTCATCCTCCTGCGCGAGTCCATCCTCGCACATCGAACTCCGAATCTGCACTGTGCCACGCCGTCGAGATCCGTTGCCATCAATGTGTAGGATGAAGCACCGCTCCACCAAAGATGTCGTCCGCTGGTCCCGCGAAGCCGAGTGCACCTCCAAGAATGCTGCCCCCAAGGGGGTAACGACACATGATTGCCGCCAACATCCGATCAGCTGATCTAGGGTTTCCCCCGGAGGTATTGAGTGGATTTGGGAGCTTCACCTCGATGATGCCTTCATGAAGGAAACGATGATAAAGTCATCGTCATCACCGGCTTCGGCCATCGACCGAAGATCAGGTTTTCACCCGGATCCGTCCCAAGAAATCCACCCGACAACCTGTGCACCGTCTTGACCGCCTTCAAAGCCCCAGATCCAGCCACCTAGATCCGGCGACCAACCGCAACAACAGTGCCACCGTAGGAGCCCTGGTGCACCGGCCACTGCCTAAGTGTGCTAGCACTGGAGCCTAGGAGGAGGGCTCCCACCCCGCCTCGCCAAGCCGCGAGAGCCGCCGAGAAGGATCCCGCGCGCTCGTCACCGTCTCTGATCCGAACCAATCCATAGCAGATCGCCATCACAGATCCGCCTTGGACAGGGACTGCACCACGCCATTGCCGCCGCGGGAAGCCCTAGCTTCACCAGCCACCACCCTCCAGGGACGCCGCCCCGGGATCCGGTCAGAACAACGCCGCTGCCACCGGCCATGTTCCGCCGCCGCCAACCGGCCAATCCGCCGGCCACTGTGACCTACGCCGCCATGACCAAGCACGCCCACCGAGCAGCCGGCACCACCAGATCTTCCACGAAGCCCGTAGCTCCGCCGCCTCCTCCCATCACCACGCCACCACTATGCCGTCGGCGGACTCAGATATGCCGCGCCGCCGCGACGGCTCAGATCGGGGAGGAGGGCCCCTGCGCCCCGGGTGACCCGCCTCACCCAAAGGAACGCGGGAGGGAAGGGGGCCTCCGCCGCCGCCGTCAGCCGCCCGGGGCTTTGCCCGGCGACCTCCTCCAACGGCGGCGGAGGGGAGGGGAGGGAGGGGTTGGGAGCCCGGCGGTGGAGGGGGTAGGGTTCCGCCCGGGCCGCCCTAGCGGGGGCGACACGGGGACGGGAGCAGAGCTATTTGGAGACCACATGGGGCGGGCGTGGTGAAGCTCACGATCACGACGATGCTGCTGAAAATTGATCTGGACTAATGATGCGGCCGGTTATTCTGACGGTAGGCAATGTTAAGAAATTGGACCATAAACTGGTAACAGTATCAAGCATTACTCAAGCTGCACACATTTATTATTCGCATTTTTGACAAACGAAATATATTAATATCGTGAAGATACCAATTAGTTACACTCAGCCTTTGCATCAACAAGATGTCCAAAGATAACAACGATGCACGCAGCCAAGAAAAAAAAGAGAAATATAAAAGAAAGACCCCGTCGCGATGATGAGTCATCCGTAACAGCAACACTCTAAGCACCACCGAAGACAACACCCGGACCGCAAAAGAGATTCTTCAAAAACGACGCCTTCAAGAAGGAAACAAAGCACAAGCGTCATCGTCGCCTGATGAAAGATCTTGAGTTTTCACCCTGAAGAAAGTCCGAGTTCACAAAACAATGTCTTCAACAAGGCCATTGCCGGGCACAACCAATGAATGCAAGACCTTGGGTTTTCACCTTGGAATTCACGACTCGGTACTCAAGGAGCACCACCAAAACTGCAGTCCACTTGTGCTGCCACGCCCTCTTTCCAAGGCTGTTGCTGTTGCAAGTGAACAACACACAGGAAAAACCTATGCTGCCATTCTTCGTCGCCGCCAAAACACATCTCCACCATGACAAACCTCCGATCGTAGCCACCATGACTTTCTCCACCTCGGGCAATACCATGGAAATCTATATTTAGACATGTCGCGTGGCGCCGTCAAGAAAGTGAAGCTTTGCGTCACCCCCTCATGAAGCCTCACTGGTTGAATATAAGGCAACGCATGACCGGATCAATTCCAATCTAGATATCAAGTGACACCATGTGCCAAACGGCGGAATCACCGAGAGGAAGACCGGAACTCATTGGCGTCTCGATCGAGGAGGCCCGCATGAAGCAGATCGACGACATGGCGCTCGAAAAACAGCAGGGCCAAACCACCTTTATTCAGGCCGAGCCCGCATCCCCCACGCCGCCGGCTGGCAGCAAAGGAGAAGACGAACGCCGCTGACCCGCAGGTCTTCCGGCATAGATGGAGCACACGATCGAACCCGATCCGGGAAACATCGCCCGTTGGGTCCAGATCGAACCCAAACAGGGCATGCCCCACGACATCCCAAGCGTCGCTGCGTCACCTGGAGCAGAGCCTGATGCATCAGCCCACCGTCTGATGCGCGCGTAGCCGTAAGCCCGGAAGGGCCTGCATCTGCCGCCACACGCCATGGCACCAGAACGCGCCGCCGAAGGGCGGCCACGTCCGATCTGCCAGCGCCAACGCCAACGCCACTGAAACTCGTCTTCCAACTCCACCGGCCACCTCTTTGCGCGTCCGTCATCGTGCATCTCCGCACAGGTGCACTGCAACTGCGTGCCTCCTTTGCCCTCCGCCTTCGGCGAGACGGGTGTCGCCACCACTGCCGGCGCCAGCGTCGGCAGCGGCCAAGGGAGATGGCCTAAGGGGGAACTAGGCTAAGGTTAAGGAGGGCCTCCGGAGTCGCCGTGCGGGGCGACCCGAGAGGCAGGTTTCGTTTCGCCGTGCGGGGGCATTTATTATTCACATAGAGTATATTGTTGGGTTTTCCTTTGTAGATTTGGTAGCTGGGCATTTTACACCATGATATGTTGCAATGCTATTTTTTGAAGTGAGGAAAATATATTATGAACGTAGGGTAGTATTGCACTTGGACGTTGAAAATCAACTTTATTAGCTTGCAGTGTTTTCAAAATGAGTCGGGCAGGAAGAGGAAGATCGGTAGGGAAACGGGGTTCGAACCCGCGACTTCTGGCATGACAGACCATCACTCTAACCAACTGAGCTATTTCCCCCTTTCGTAACTACTGTCGACTCAACAGTCACCTACCGAGTAAAAAGGGTCTTCATAGTTCAGGTGATGCCCCAGACGATTTTGTCCTCTGAAACTCAACTTGAATGTTGATTTTGGTAGTACTATTTACCACTCGATTTTACTTCTTTTCCTGAGCTGTGGATTGATAGATTCGGAGTTGTTTGCTATAGTAAATGTGTTTTGTATCAATAAAAAAGGCAGCCCGGTGTGCACGTAGCCTATTCTTTATCTATACACAAGTTTCAGGCAGAATGTAAAGTAGTACTACTCCTACATGTTTATGGAGCTAAATGGCGCGGCGCAAAGGAGCCTTCTTACACCGTTGATTATCTGAAGCAAATGAGGTGAAAGGAGATATTGTGGGCAAGAGGTCAGCATTAATCATCTGTTGCTCATAGGTAGACTGATGTGGATTACGGTTTGATGTGCTTTTGATCTTCCCCGTGTAACTACCACAGTACCTGAACTGGTTTGAAACGCTAGGAATAATGCATGTTTGCTGTTTTAGAAATGTTAAGATTCAGGAATCCACTAGTGAGATTTTCTCTGCTTGCTGCTGGAATGATGCATGGCCCATGGTCCACTTAACAGGGAAAGGAGGCAAAACAAAATGAACAGGTAGCAACTGAGATTTACAGACGTCGTGTGGGGGTGGAGAACGAGCTTGCATAGTCTACAGGTCTGAATTGCTGCCTTTAGTTGCTGAAATTCTGCGACGTACACGCCCATGTCTGGTGGGTTTCTTTTTTCGAACCTGCAGAAACTGCAACAAATTCTTGTCTGGATTCCATTAAGAGGGGAAAACCATCTTCAATACATAAAACAGAAGTTAACAGAAGAGCATGAGTGCATGACGATGATCCCAACACATTCACATCGCATACATGATTGAACACACACAAGTTTATACAGTTACAGTCGCAACTTCCAAAATGTATAGGAACGGCATTTATGGATATAGGGTCATTGGCTCATTGCAGTCCAAATGCAACATTTTGTTAAAATGTTATTGCAGCAGTAGAAACAAATATATACAACATCTCAAATTACCTATCCGGACAACATGAATGACCTACTACAACATATGGCCTCTCTGGGATAACCACAACTGTTTCGACACGGATGGGGGTCAGGAGAGTAAACATGACCTCATATTAAGCTTAGCTTGACTTGCATGCAGGTTGCTGAAACATGCAAATATCTGTGAGCCTGCAATGCAAGGCCTACATGGGTGTAGGTCGTTCTTAAGATGGAAAATTGAAGGCGAAAAGCCGATCTCCCTCTCCAGCACCAGATGACGATGAAACAAGATCGAGCCTGCGAGCAACATCACCGAGCTCATAGTGGGCAGCCATGAGTAACCAAACAAATGTGAGCAGCTCCCCTCCTCCTCTGCTCATCTGTTGTGCATGTGCCTCTGCGTGTGACTTGCCTGCTGCATAAACAAGCAGCCTTATCCATATTTCTTTGATCTCCGCCAATAATTCATCGATGGTCAATTCAGAATCTGGAAAGTCCAATAAAGCTCGGGCACCCAACAGTATTTTGCCTTCAATTTCTCCAGCAGCCGTCCAATCCTTATGTAGCACTTCTCGAATATGTTTCTGGCTGGTAGACAGGGGAAGATCCAGGCCTAGGTCTGCAGGGGCTGTTGTCCTATCTGTTGAAGACTCCTTCACAAAGTAATTACAAATCTTTAGGACAAATAGCTTAAGTCTATCCAGCACAAGGATTGACATATCTCTGACACCACCCCTGCCGGTAGAGAATATTTTCTCTGGGAACAATGCAAGTGTATCTTCTGCAGTGGTACTGACTGGTAACATGGAAGGGTTTACAACAAGAAGATAGATCATGTAATTTGATATTTCCTCACATATGCTCGCAAGATCTGATCTATCTCCTTTGTTGTGTAGAGGTGATCCCTCCTCAGCAAGTAGACCCCTTATATGATAATCTGTAAATAAATGTAGTTGGAGTATGGCATGCTCAAAAGGTCCGCGCAGTATCAACTCCAACTCTGTGCCAAGTTTAGGCCTCATCCCTGTTGCCAAGTCTTTGAAACGATCCTGCTTGTCCAACCACTGCACCACACATTCCATGATCTTCTTCTTAGCTTTGACATCCTTGGTGTGCCGTAAGTGCTTCCAGACCTTAGCCAAACCAACAGAATTTATGATATTTCTGATCATGCCAATGGTTGGTGATTCAATACAGAATATGGAGCGCAGAAGGTTATATTGCCCCATGGAATCTGACCACCACAGCCTCTTCTCTGGCTGAACAATGTTGAAGATAGACCAGAACAAGTTGGTAAGCCAGTGAAAATTCCGTGCTTTCAAGAATGCCCATGCCCATGGTGATACCATTGCCATAAAAATTGAAACAAGTTCCATAAAAATGCTACCAATGAGTAATGCATATGTTATTGCAATATCCACTCTGCTATAGCTTTCTTTCCTGTTTGCGTAGAAGAGCACAAAAGCAACCACTGTAGAGATATGCACAACACAGCGAAATATGCTACCTGTCCATGTCCTAAACAGAACAGCCTTGGTGTAGAGGTCATCATATATAATAGCGAGCTCCATCTCAATAATCTTAAGTTTTGCCCCATGCTCTGCAAATCTTCCAAAATATTCTACTAATGTAAACCGAATTTCATGCCCCATCTGAAAGGTCGCCCGCCCTGCAAGGAATCCCCGAATGTAGCGTGCTGTGTGGAGAGCATAGCAAACAATGTCACAGTATCTATCTTGCTCAACACTTAGTAGTGGCAATTGATTATTTTCATAGTTACTAGTGGTGCTATTAAGGTCAGTCTTACTCCCATACTTGAGAGCCCATATCCTCTCCCAGTACTTAATTATTCCAGAAACAAAGACAAACATGGCTGGAACTAAAAGCTGATTGTTGTTCCCCATTGATTTCCAAAAGACATATAATGCAAGGCTGACTTCAACTAAAAGATTCAGAAAATGCCTTAGCCACAAATTGTTATCCTCAGATGAAAAGGCAGTAATAGTGTCTTGTCCGCCAAGATGAACAAGAAGGAAAGGTGCCCAAAAGAATGCCAAAGACATGGTCCCTGTAAACGGATCCCTACTATTGATAGAATCTCCAAGTCGAGAGATCTGACCAAGAGTGTAAAATGCAATCATGTCTGCCCCCAAATAAGCCAACCAAATAGAGAATCTTAGCAATTTGTTACTGCTTCGTCGCCTACGCCCCCCTGTGAAGAAGAGGAATAGTTGCAGTGTAAAACTGAGAAGCACAAGCAACCTGATTTCCCACTCGTTCCATAGCTGCACCAATGTAATTGGCAATTGCATATTGTTGATAATGGATGTTTATGTCTCTCTGATCTCCTGTAGATCCAGTAATAAAAATATGTGAGGAATATGATTTTTAAAGAGTCGGACAAGTTAAAAGCAACTTGCAAAACTACCCCATGCAATTGTGAGGAAAAATAACATAAGGGGGGGGGGGGGGGGGGGGGGGGGGTGGCCGCCCCGGGCCCCCGGCACCGAGGGTCCCCAGAGGCTATTTTCTCTATACGGACTACATCCATACTGGGCCTGGCCTAAGCAGTTCCACACAGCGCCGGCCAGCAATCTGAATTCACCCAGGGAAAAGAATGTCTAGGTTAGCAATCGGTCTGGCGTATGTACAGCCGCCGGCAGCGAGGTTTCTTGTACAGAATCAAGCACTCGATTCTTTCTTCTCCAGTTCCCCCAAATCTGTAATTAGGTCTTCCAATTCTTCTCCAACGCTCCAGCTGGCCTAAACGGAATCGATGGATCAAAAGTCACACCCCGCCACACCTGTTCCGCAAGTTCTGCTCGGTGGATCTAAACCAAAATCAATCTATGTTTGTTAAAATCTTTCCTTGTTCTTTCTTTTGACTACTTCGTTGCCATGTAATTGTTCAAAGGAAAAACTTTCTTGCCGTGTACTAAAAAATCAATAAAAGCACCATATGAATTCATAGATTATTTCCCAATGAAGAACCGTGTTTTGTGCCCATTGACAATTTTGGATTTTATTAGATGTCTGGACATAAATCGATTATGCTTTCTTGATCTGTTCTTTCAGCTGACCAAAATTTTCTTGTAAAGATTTATATGACTATGGATCAAGATACAAGTTCAGTAATAATACTACAAAATGAAAAAGACATGATGCTACTGTTGAAGGTATTCATCACAAAAACCTTGAGTACTAAATCTTATTTTGTTTGTAGAATACTAAATCTGAACAGTTGCTTTGACATGGTATTTTGTGAACAAATTTACATATGTGCCAAACTTATGTTCATATTGTTAATCAACCGACCATGTTTTAGTTATTTATCTTGCGTCACTGTGCAGCAACATGGCCTTTCCTACGACAGTGTGCCCTTGTGATTCTCTTATGCGGCCTACCTGTGATGCTGTCATTGCCGCTGATTTGGTTTCTGGCCAGAGACGCCTCATTGCTAGCCCCCACGCTGTCACGCGTGTTGTGAAAAAACTGCGCAATTCAAAGAAGGTATGCAAGTATCTAACTCTATCTGTAAAAACCCTATGCCATTTTTGCCATGAAGGTTTATAAAAATTATACATGATGGTCAATATTAAGGGGCCCCTAGTCCTAGTTTTGCCCCGGGTCCACAAAATAACTGGCCCTGAGTGTGTCCTTGCCTGTAGTTAAGTAAAATTCAGTACTTCGCTGATACTTAGAAAGCATACTTGCAAGAAACCTCAGCTATATTCTTTTAGCACCAGGTCATATGCATTATGTTGTTTAAAGCTGCACTCCAAATCATGACGAAGTCTAAAAATATATGCAGTTTGAAAAAAAAATCGCAAGAAATCTGCCATGCCTAAAAGGAGATCACCCGTAGTTAACAGACAGCGCAAGTTTTCTATGAAGGCAGCGGTTCCGACGAGAGTGGTGGTACTACAAGATTTAGCATAGCCATTTGAATTTCAAACCCCGTGTGAAGGGGATGGAGGCCTGGGCCTGGGGGTGGGGGTAGGCGTCAGGATGAACTAGGAAGTGAATTGTGGGAGGCTGTGAGGGGGAGGCGGCAGTAGGAAGGAGGCAAGGGATCGTGACTGTTAGAGTTATATCACGTTTGCATGTAGCATGTATACTTTCCCATTAGTACAAGGAGCTTTTTGCATATATACTGTCCCTTGGCCCTAGAAAATACAAGTTGCATATTTCCTAACATGGTATTAGAGCTTAGGTCAATTTTTTCGCACGCACAACTCATGTTGTGATCCTCTCGTCGCATTGTCGCCATCTTCTTCTTGCCGGTGGTTGATGCCCCCTCTTCCCCTGCCCTCGTTGTCGCCGCACCTCCCGGTTGCTGCTGCCCGCCACCCCGGCTCTGATCCACGCCCACCTCGCCTCCGATTCACGCCCAGATCCCCGCCGCCGCCCCCACTGTTGTTAAGCTTCATGCACTAGCCAACGCAGCCAAAAGTCTGAATTGATGGTAAGGGGCAATCCACACATACCCTTCAACACCCACTCCCACGTGTGATGCGGAAAGTCAACCCGTGAATAGAGTCAGAGGTATGGCTCAAGAGGCCTATACGTGGACACAGAAGGGGGCGAAATAATTTTTTTGGATAAATTACGAAAGTTAGGACTTTCTCAAGACCTTAGGCTCTGATACCGTGTTAAGATTCATGCACTAACCAATGCAACCAAAAGTCGAGGTTGTACTATCGTCGTCTCCTGGTCTTGTCCACCTCCTGATGTCACGCCGCCCCTCCTGGTCACGTCGCTGCACCTTCTAGTCTACCGTCGCACCCTCTGGTCTGTTGCCGCGTACTCCAGATCGCATTATGATTGTCGCCTCCTGGTCCCTGCTCTGGTTGCCGTTGCCTCTTGGTGCTAGCCCGCGCCAGATCGCGTCGCGCCACTGCCTCCTGGTGCTGTCGTCCCGCCAGATCGGGCTACCATCCCACCAGAACGCATCACAACACTACCTCCTTGTGCGTCACCGCAGCCTCCCATCGATCCTCCTGTTTGCTGGCCCTCGACCGCCGGTTCTCCTGGTTTGCTGCCCCTCATAGTCATCCACCGCCACACTGTCTCGAGCACTTTTGGCTGATTGGCCGAGCACAACTTGTTGGTTTCATGTAAAAAAAGTAAAAACACATGTATGATGTTTTAGTTGGGTACACATCTCCCTCGCGGTCCACTGACTCTTTTTTTTGGGAATCTCGGCCCGTAGACTCTTGATGGTGTTCCTTACATTGAGCCCATCTCTCATATGTGCCTTTCCTCCATGCATGGTGCTCGTCCACCTGTTACTCGTCCCTCTGGCGCCTTCCGTAGGTTGTGGTGGTCGCTCTTCACCGACTCCTCTTGCAACCTCTGCACATGATGATTGCTGCTCTACACCTAGCCCTCTCATGACTTTCACAGAAGTGTTCATGCATATTGCTCCATCGACTATGCCTCACACACACACCTAACCTTGACACTTGGTGCTTTTCTGCATGCAAGCTCGTCTCATCCATCGGCTTCTGCAGACGGTACTAGTCATGTTATACGGCCTCCTCCAGCGGCTTCCATAGGTGGTGATGGACGCGCCTCTCCCGGTGTTGCTACATCGACTACTTCTGTTGTGTCATTCACTAAGCAGGAGATTGCACAACTTCGCGACCTGCTTATTGCCTCTGGTTCTCCATTGTTAGGTGCCTCTAAATCGACCTCTTCAGTTGAACTCCTAATTGAGTAGGAGATTACACGATTTCGATGCCTGCTAGCTGCGTTTTTTGATTTTCCATCGACTAGTTTTGCTGGTTTTACTACCGACTCTTTTGACATTGTGAGACCACCTTCTACATAGGCAGGTACATATCCGTGGATTCTAGATACTGGAGCATCTTTTCATATGACTAATGATTCATCCATTATGTCCTCTATCTGATCTCTGGATTCTCCTATTCATGCTTGTTGTAGTCGTGCTTTTTAACCCTACTTAAGGTGCCACCCGCTATCCTACGTGGAGTGCCACATCACCAGTCAATGCTAGTCAAATAAAGGAGACCACCTAAAAGATTAAGTCAAAGAAGAAGATAAGAGAGCAAAGAGGCCCAAGCCCAAGCAAAAGGCATCTCCAAGTGTAGGGATTTCCCCCCTAATGGGCCACAACCCACCTCCTAGCCCAGTAAGGAGCACATGGGCCAAAGGGCAGAAAATTACCTAGTTCTACCCTCCCACCTCCTTACTTCAAGGGTAGCCTTGGTCGTTTGTCAAGGACAACTAGGCTATATAAAGCTCCCTATGGGCATGTCAACTCACTCACTTGAATACACTCAAGTGGAGGGTCACTATCCCCTTCCAAGACCCTTCAGGAGGGCAAACGAAGGCCGAGAGCTCAGAGTCTGAGGGACAGTGTAAGGCTTGGACTAGTCAGGAGTCGTGGTACACCAGAAGCGGATGCACTCTAAGTGACCCATGCGACGGGCACCACTCTCGACGACCCTCTGATAGGACGTAGGTCGTGCTCCATTGAGGTGACTGAACCTATTTAAAAAACATCATGCCACATTGTCGAGTGTACGACGACCTTTGATATAAGGCCGTCATACAAGCCCATGCTAACTTCTAACCACGCTACTAAGGATACCCCCTAGTCGAAAGTTGATTCTCGAACGTCGACATTGGCACCGGCCGTGAGGAATCCTCGCCGTGTGTGAGAAGTCACCTTGACTATCGCATCTAGATGGCCCCAAAGCAAGCCACGGGAGAAGCCGAGGCATCCAAGGAGAAAGATTCAACGGGAAGATCAAAGAAGAAGGACGCAACAGAAGAGGTGGAGCCCAAAGCACTCGACAAGCGCGCCCTCGACGTGGTGGTCGAGGAAGTGGGACCTGTGGAGGCCCCTGGTGCTACCGCCCTCAGCATAGGGCTCGCCACTCCAAAGGTCTTGCGGGTCACGATAGATGGCGGAGCCCTCGCCCACAATCAAGATGGGGAAATCGGCGGCCACGCCGCTCAACCCTTCGGCACAATGCTCGAGGAGGTTGGCCTTGAAGAGGCCCACAACATCACCGCCCCCGACAAAGAGCTTGTCACTCCAAATGTCTCGCAGGTAATTCTCGGCCTCGCCGGCTTCGTTGCCAACGCCATGATTGTCCCGGACATGGGAGTCGAAGGTTGACTCGCCGCAGGAAGTGTTGTCCCTCCGACTCTAGGAGCAGCGCAAGACCCTCGCTCACTCGCCTCCGCTTGACAAGAACTGACCAACACTCAAGATATCGACATCAACTCCACCCAAGCTTGGCCCAACCCGATCCAAACTGTCATCTTTGGTATCAGTCCGTGGCCAGGACATTGACCAATAACAAACCCAAACGAGCATCCAACTCAGACTCTGCCGCCGCAACCACTCCGGACGGACTGTGTGACGTCTCGAGAGTTAGCCCTTGTAGGAGGACCATCATACCATACCGGCTTCACCCCTCTGGTGGCCTTCCCGCGTCCGAGAACCTTGTGGTTCCACCCATCTTGGGAGCCACACTTCACCATACCTACCCCATATGCAGGAGCGCTACCTCCTTGCGGTGCCCCGATGGTAGGGCCACCCGCAGGAAATGCGTAAGAAGGAAGCGCCCACCCACAGGGAGGGACCGATGGGCCTAGGAAGACACGCTTCACCCCCCTCCCACACTACTCCGATAGCCCGCGGCGGTGTGCGTAGAAGGCTGGAGCCGCAACCAAGTTGGTTCCCCTTACCATGTGCAAGTCATGCGAGAGAGGCCGCAACACTGCCACACCCCTTCAACTTGAAGGAGACCGTGAGCCAAGCTTGCCGACAAGAAAGGAGCCACCAAAGTACAAGACACAAGCTATCCAATAGCCTGTCACATCAAGGTCGAGCCACGACAGACCACCGGGGAGGCTTGCTCGTACTCCTCATGCAGGTAAAGGCCCCAGGGGATGTCGAATCTCCAGGAAGCCAAAGACAAAGAGGAAACATGTCATGGATCTCCGCGAAGCCCTTATGTGAGTCTTTCGTACGACAAGCCTGGGGAGAACGGGCACCCACAAGGCCCAATCTCCACTTGGTGTTCCCTGCACAAATTGCCAAGCCTTTGGGCAGGCGATGTAGAAAGCTGAGGGCACCAAAGGAACCTTGGAAGGAACGACCACACCACCCCGTGCAAGCCCATGCGGCCCGTGAAATACCTTCGCACATGACAAGTGCAAGTGCCATGGTCTGGATGGTTAAAACGACATGGATGTGTGCCAAGGACCCCTATGAACAAGGGACTCATATGACGACCGCCATCGATGACGACGTCGCCAGCTTATGGGCCGCCGCCCTCTCTGTCGGCTTCGACTTTAGCAAGCACCGCTTCCTACTTGACCCATCTCAAACCCAGTAACAAGCCTCACACAGTATCACCGGAAACTCGGGACCATCGCCTCATTGGGATATGAAGCTTTGTCCACCATCGACGGAATGTCAGGCCTCCGCCAGGGCTACACTGGTGGATCGAAGGATTGGCCAACGTTCGAGGATCTACCTTGTCATACCATCATCATCAAGCCAATGAGGAAAGCACAGGAGATACCAGCATGGAGCATGCCTCCGGGAGGCATGCCCCTGTGCACACCGAGGAAGACCGTTCGCCTCTAAAGGCAGACAGAAGTCGACGCCATGGCCTTGCGGCTCGAAAGAGTCGCATTGGGTGCTCGAGCACCGCAGGGAGGCGCCAAGGTTGCCTTCCATCCCGCTGATATGAAGAAGGAACCAAGCCAAAGGCTGGCCTAATGTTGTTTTATAGGCTACCTCCACCAGCGAAAGTCCGGACCGACCAAGCAGGATCCTCAAAGTTTGCAGATGTGCCCCAAATTCCCGCAATGTATTCTTGGATTCGCGAAATTTGCAGAGGTGCCCCAGATTCCCGCAAGGTATTCCCGGATCCTCGATGTTTGCGGAGGTGCCTCAGATCTCCCGCAAGGTATTCTCGGATCCTTGAAATTTGCGGATATGCCCCAAATTCCCACAAGGTGTTCTCGGATCCTCGAAGTTTGCGGATGTGCTCCAAATTCCTGCAAGGTGTTCTTGGATCCTTTGATCCTCGAAGTTTGTCGATATGCCCCAAATTCCCGCAAGGTATTCTTGGATCCTCTAAGTATATAGATGTGCCCCAAATTACCGCAAGGTATTTCTGGATCCTTAAAGTTTGCGGATGTGCCCCAAATTCTCGCAAGGTATTCTCGGATCCTCGAAATTTGTGATGGTTCCCCAAATGCCCGCAAGGTATTCTCAAAGCAATTCATGGCTCTATAAAAAATCCGGAAGAACCCGAATTTCCGCTAAATATTCCTAGAGATTAAAATGGAATTCCCTAGGACTACAAGGCCATGTTTGGATTTCCCAAGCTAACGGTCGAGGGACAAGGGCACTCAAGTCAAGATCTCGCCTTTCTTGCCCCGATGAATACGCCTTAGCCTCCACCAACAAGCATCACCGAAGCTCATCGAGCATCCTCAAGGCTTACAAAGCACCGGCAAAAGCAATACATCAAGAAGAAGTACTCCAAGGCCAAGATTATTGACCCGAAGCCACAAAGAAGACTTTGATGATTCCGGCTCAAGGGGGCTCCTGTTGTAGTAGTGGATTTTAACCCTACATAAGGTGCCACCCCCTATCCTACGTGGAATGTCACATCACCAGTCAACACTAGTCAAAGAAAGAAGACCACCTAAAAAGATTAAGTCAAAGGAGAAGTCAAGAGAGCAAAGAGGCCCAAGCCCAAGCAAAAAGCCTCTCCTAGTGTAGGGATTTTACCCGTAATGGGCCACAACTCACATCCTAGCCCAATAGGGAGCACATGTGCCAAAGGACGAAAAAATACCTAGTTCTACCCTCCAACCTCCTTACTTCAAGGGTAGCCTTGGTCATCTGTCAAGGACCCCTAGCCTATATAAAGCCCCACACGGGCATGCAACCAACGCACTCTCACTTGAATACACTCAAGTGGAGGGTCACTCTCCCCTTCCAAGCCCTTCAGGAGGGCAAATGAAGGCTGAGAGGTCAAAGTCTGAGGGACCTAGTAAGGCTCGGACTAGTCGGAAGTCGTGGGACACCGGAAGCGGTTATACTCTAAGTGCCCCGTGCGCCGGGCACCACTCTCGATGACCCTCCCATAGGACATAGGTCGCGCTCCAACGAGGTGATTGAACCTATTTAAAAAACATCGTCGTGCCACATTGTCGAGTGTACGGCGACCTTCGATATAAGGCCGTCATACACGCCCATGCTAATTTCTGACCATGCTACTAAGGATACCCCCTAGTTGGAAGTTGATTCTCGAACGTCAACAATGCTCTTATTGTTGATGGTACTGCCCTCCCGGTCAATGACCGAGGCATTCTTAGCACTTCATCTTTTCATGTTCCTGATGTTGCTCATGTTCCTCGACTTACCATGCAACTCATTTCTGACGGTTAGGTTGTTGACTCTGGCTGTAGGGTAATACTCAACTTTGACTCTTGTTTTGTCTGGATCATCATACTGGTGCTCTACTTTGTGTTGGCCCCTGGCATTATGACTCTCAGGGCTTCTGACACTTCACTGGCTCCACCTTCTCTCTGCTTCCACCGTCACTAGTCTCTAGCCTTTGTTGCCTCGTCTACTGGCTCTTTTCAGTAGTGGCATCATCATCTTGGCCACTTATGCAGCTTTCATCTCTCATCCTTAGTTTGACGTTGTCTTCTTGGATTCGACTCCAATGGTGTCTTTAGATTGCCAGGATTGTCGGCTTGGTATACAGGTTCAGTCACCTTATACTCATAGCGAGATTTTGTCTCATCGTCCTTTCGGTCTTGTTCACTCTGATGTTTGCAGTCCAACTCCCTTTGCCTCAAAAGGAGACCATCACAACTATATTATTTTTATAGATGATTTCTCTTGACACACCTGGATATATTTTATATCTTCTCATAGTGAGGCCTCATCTATCTATAAGAAGTTTGTCTCCATGGTTCATACCTAGTTTTCCAGACGTATTCGTGTCTTTCATGTAGAATGGTGTTACTGAGCGCTAGGATCGTCACCTTCTTGAGAAGGCTCGCGCGTTGAGGATCGCTGCCTCTCTTCTGCCTCACTTCGGGGCTTAGGTTGTTTGCACTTTCACCTATCTCATCAACATTCAACTCCTCTGCTCTGCAAGGTGTCATTTCGTTTCAACATCTTTTTTATCATTCTCCTGACTAATCGGCCCTTCGCATGTTTGGTTGTGTTTGCTACGTGCTTCTTGTCCCCCGCGAACGCACCAAAATTACTACTCAATCGGTTGAGTATGTCTACTTAGGTTACGGTGATGAGCACAAGGGCTATCCCTGTTGAGATTCTATCGGTCATCGAATGTATATTTCATGGGATGCGACTTTTGATGAGTCACATCCCTTCTATATGCACCCATCTTCCTCGACCTCTTTAGTGGAGATCTTTTTCTCAATTTTCCCGACACACCTATTACCCACATTGAGCCCTTATCCACTCATCCTACTACTACTGCTCATCCGACTGTTGCAGATCCGCCGCCGCCATCTCATATGGTTTCCTCCCCTCATATGTCATATGATTTTGCACCCTCATCTCCGGTGGTTTCCCCTACTCGTGATTCCTCCTCGTAATCTTCCCAACTTTCCTCACCATTATACTCGTCGTCCACCTGTTATGGATGAGTCTACTCATGAGGCATCTACTTCTGATGTGTCATCTTCCTCGGCTCAGCCTACTTATGACTTTCATGCTCCCCCTTCCATTGACCGATATGGTTATTCTTGTACTACTTCTCTTGAGCCGAGTTTTTATTGTGATTATCTTGTACATCCCGAATGGCAGAGGAGATTGCTACTCTTAGGCGCACCGACGCTTTGGATATTCTTTCTCTTCCTCCCTGTGTTTGTCCATCAATTGTAAGTGGGTCTACAAGGTTAAGACTTGACCCGATGGTTCTCTTGAGTGCTACAAAGCTTGCCTTGTGGCCCGTGGCTTTCGACAGGAGCATAACCGTGACTACGATGAGACATTTGCTCCTATGGCCCACATGACCATTGTTTGCACACTTCTCTGTGGCTTCTATTTGCCGCAGGTCTGTCTCTTGGCTTGATATCAAGATTTCCTTTCTTAATGGTAAGTTGCGTGAGGAGGTCTGCATGCAGCCATCCCCTAGGTATTGGCATGGTCTGCCATCTTCATTGCACTCTCTGGCCTTAAGCAAGCCCCTCATACCTGGTTTGAGCGTTTGGCCTCAGTGGTGATTGTGGCTGGTTTTACAGCCAGTGCTCATGATCCTGCGCTTTTATTCCACCTTTCAGCTCATGGTCGGATTCTTCTATATGTTGATGGCATGATCATCACTAGCGATGACTCTTGAGTATATTGCCTATGTGAAGGCACGTCTTAGTGAGCAGTTTTTCATGTCTGATCTTGGTCCTCTTCGCTCTTTTCTTGGGACTAGGGTTTCTTCTACCTCTTGTGACTTCTTTATTTCCAAGAGGAGTATATCCAGGATCTTCTTTGTGACGCCCGGATAATTAAGCTACAGTAACCCTCTACTAATGATGCCACGTCACCTCGGTTATTGTTGATAATCTCGCATTAGTTAAAAACGATTCAAATTCAAATTTTAATTAAAGGCAAACAATAAAAAAATTCAAATATTAAAACTAAAATGTTTGGAGTGAGCCAAATAATGCATAGGTAATTATGGCGGAGAAACCACACTTTTTATAAAATGTTTAAATACTCTAAAATGATTTAAACCGTAGCAAAAACAATTATATAAATGCTTTTGGTATTTTATAAATTGCTAAACTATTTTAATTCGGGGTAAAACCTTTTACGACAGTGGGTTATTCTGGAACATTATTTTAGGGGCTATTGTTATATTTTCCTGAACTAAAATTAATGTGTAACTAAAAGAAAAACAGAAAAAAAAACACAAAAAATATGAAAATAAGGAGAAAGAACCCCCTGGCCAACTAGGCCAAACGGCCCAGCCGGCCAGCAGGCCACCGAGCCAGCCCAGCCTCGGCCTATATGGCCCCCTCACACCGAAACCCTAACCCCACTCCCAGTCGCCCACTCCCCCTCCACTCGCTCCACTCCCCCTCTGCCCCCTCCCCGATCCAGATCGGATCGGGGGTGTTCGCCGCCGCCGCCCGGAATCCCCGCTGGAGCCGCCCCGCCACCCACCGTCGTCGGTGCCGCCTTCCCTTCTCTGTCACTCGTCCTCGACCTCCTCCTCAACCACGGTCCCCAAGCTCGACGTCGCGTCGCCCTCACCGTCGCCTGGAGGAACACCTCGCCGGCGCTACCTCGCCGGACGCCATCGCCGGCCTGCCTCCTCCTCCCCACCGGCCTGCTTCCTCTCGGCCGTCGTCCCCGTCGACCACCCCGACCCCCACTGCCCCCGTCCCTACGAATCACGGTGAGGCCCCAGGCCTCTTCCTTCTCTGTCCCCGCGGTCACCGTGCGCCCGCGCCATCCCGTGCCCGTGCTCACGTGGCCGCGCGCGCCCGTGAGTCGCATCCACCGCGCCTTCCCGCGCTAGCGCACGCGCCCTCGCGTCCGCCTCGCTGCCCGCGCCCGTCGCTGCCCTGCTCCCCTGTTACTGCGGCCCCCGCCTTCCCCGCATTCGCTCGGCCGGCCGGCCTCGCCCACGACGACGCCCCTGGCTGTGCCCAGCGCTCCCTGCCCGGCGCCCGTCCGCGCGGCCCCACTCCGGCGCCGCCTCCTGTTGTCGCCGCTTGCCGACCCGCCTCCCTTTGCCGGCGGCATCCGCGGCCTGGCTCGCCTCGCCTGCTCGCCGTGGCTGCGCTCCGGCGAGCCGCCCGCGGTGCCCCAACGGCCTCCGCTCGGGTCCGCCCCGTCGGAAGCCCACGCTCACCCACACCCGCTAATGCTGGCACCCGTTATGGCCCTTGGGGCCTATGACACATGGGCCCCGCCCAGAGAACGTTTTAATAAAAAATAATAATTAAATTAACTAATTAATTAAATAGTTAGTTTAATTAACTTAATTAATCATGTTAATTAATCTAATTAACCCTATTAATTAACCTTAATTATCTGATTAGATAAACAGTCAATGACAGACGGGCCCACTACCCTGTTTGGCCGGTCAACGCTGACCGCTGACGTCACGCTGACGTCATGATGACGCAACAAATGTTTTCGAATTAAATTAATCTGATAATTCCAAAAATGATTAAATCTTTTAAAATTAATATAAAATAACCGTAGCTCGGATAGAAAAACTTTGTACATGGAAGTTGCTCAGAACGACGAGACGAATCCAAATATGCAGCTCGTTCGTCCGCCACGCATCCATAGCATAGCGAACACACAACTTTCCCCCTCCGGTTCACCTGTCCGAAAACGCGAAACACCGGGAATACTTTTCCGGATGTTTCCCCCCTTCGCCGGTATTACCTATCCCTGCGTTAGATCACCGCTACCACCGCGTATTGCCATGTTATGCTTTGTGATGCTTAGATTGCTCTATTATTTATTGTGTTCCCCTCCGTTACTTCTTTCCGGTAGACCCCGAGACCGCTGCCTGTACCCCTGTGATCGACTACATCAACGACGAACCCTTCTTGCCAGAGCAACGAGGCAAGCCCCCCCCCCCTTGATCACCAGATATCGCCTACTCTTCTCTATACTGCTTGCATTAGAGTAGTGTAGCATGTTACTGCTTTCCGTTAATCCTATTCTGTTGCATAGCCTGTCATTGTTGCTACAGTTGTTACCCTTACCTGCAATCCTAAATGCTTAGTACAGGATGCTAGTATTCCATCAGTGGCCTACACTCTTGTCCGTCTGCCTTGCTATACTACTGGGTCGTGATCACTTCGGGAGGTGATCACGGGCATATGCTATATACTTGATACTGTTTCATTACTTATGATACTGTTCGGAGATGGGGCTGAAGGGGCAGGTGGCTCCATCCCGGTAGAGGTGGGCCTGGGTTCCCGACGGCCCCCGACTGTTACTTTGTGGTGGAGCGATAGGGCAGGTTGAGACCACCTAGGAGAGAGGTGGGCCTGGCCCTGGTCGGCTTTCGCGGATACTTAACACGCTTAACGAGATCTTGGTATTTGATCTGAGTCTGGCCACTGGCCTATACGCACTACCCAACTACGCGGGAACAGTTATGGGCACTCGACGTCGTGGTATCAGCCGAAGCCTTCGTGACGTCAGCGACTGAGCGGCGCGCGCCGGATTGGACTGGAACGCCTGCTAGGCTAGGTCTGCTTCTGGCCGCGTTCGCAACGTGCAGGTGTGCAATGGGCGATGGGCCCAGACCCCTGCGCCATAGGATTTAGACCGGAGTGCTAACCTCTCTGTTGTGCCATGGTGGGGCTGCGACGTGTTGATCTTCCGCGGCGGGGCATGACCCAGAAAAGTGTGTCCGGCCAAATGGGATCGAGCGTGTTGGGTTATGTGGTGCACCCCTGCAGGGAAGTTTATCTATTCGAATAGCCGTGTCCCTCGGTAAAAGGACGACCCGGAGTTGTACCTTGACCTTATGACAACTAGAACCGGATACTTAATAAAACACACCCTTCCAAGTGCCAGATATAACCCGGTGATCGCTCTCTAACAGGGCGACGAGGAGGGGATCGCCGGGTAGGATTATGCTATGCGATGCTACTTGGTGAACTTACCATCTACTCTCTTCTACATGCTGCAAGATGGAGGTGGCCAGAAGCGTAGTCTTCGACAGGATTAGCTATCCCCCTCTTATTCTGGCATTCTGCAGTTCAGTCCACCGATATGGCCCTTTACACATATACCCATGCATATGTAGTGTAGCTCCTTGCTTGCGAGTACTTTGGATGAGTACTCACGGTTGCTTTTCTCCCTCTTTTCCCCCTTTCCCTTCTACCTGGTTGTCGCAACCAGATGCTGGAGCCCAGGAGCCAGACGCCACCGTCGACGACGACTCCTACTACACCGGAGGTGCCTACTACTACGTGCAGGCCCGCTGACGACGACCAGGAGTAGTTTAGGAGGATCCCAGGCAGGAGGCCTGCGCCTCTTTCGATCTGTATCCCAGTTTATGCTAGCCTTCTTAAGGCAAACTTGTTTAACTTATGTCTGTACTCAGATATTGTTGCTTCCGCTGACTCGTCTATGATCGAGCAATTGTATTCGAGCCCTCGAGGCCCCTGGCTTGTATTATGATGCTTGTATGACTTATTTTATTTTTAGAGTTGTGTTGTGATATCTTCCCGTGAGTCCCTGATCTTGATCGTACACGTTTGCGTATATGATTAGTGTACGATTGAATCGGGGGCGTCACAAGTTGGTATCAGAGCCGACTGCCTGTAGGAATCCCCCTTCCACACTCCTTGGCCGAAGTCGAGTCTAGACATTGCAAAAACTTTTACTAACATGGCTGTGTGTCTTACGGGCCCACGTCGCCATTGGGTGGTACTAGGATCTTTTACTCCTCGACCTTTACTCTGGGACTCTGATCTCTCTCCTATTCGGGTTAAATGAATTTTGCTAAATCTAACATTAGGATCTCGTTATCACCTTCACCCGGAGAGCCCCTTATTACTGATGATCGTCTGCTGCACGTGAAGACCCTGAAGACACTCTCCGCTGTTAACCCGAGAACTTGTGTTCATCGCTTTTGCAATTCCCTTCCATCGATAAACTCCTATGGATAACCACGTATACTCGCCATTCATACAATGTTTCCGAGTTGATCTTGTTATTACAAGATACCCCGAAATTCTCTCTGTTGTTCCGAGAATCCTTTGAGCTTACTGCCTTGCTGTTCTTTGTCACCTGAATACCCCTACGGATAATTCTCGCACTTACCGAGTATCCGCTCATCCCCGGTTGATTCAAATATTTCACAAAAGTGTTCAAAATACCATTCGATCTTCCGAAAATCCGCAGGAGCCTTTTTGCTCTTGAAATTCTTGCTTACTTGCATTATGATTAATCTTAAGTCTCGTAATCTTATTGGCATCTCTTGTCATTATCATTTTGAGTTCGTTGATTCAATTTGTTGCGAATGCTCGCAATCCTCAATCAGATCTTAGAATTCATCCTTCCGGCTCAGACGTCATTTGAAACGTGAGCTGGTTCTCGCCAATCAAATTGTCGTCGATTGTGCCCCTATGTCCATTGAACTTATCCATCCTTGATCAGAGCGTCTGTTTCTGATCCTTCACTTTGTAAATCATAATTCCTTTGCAATTGAGCTCTAAGTTACTTAGTTGTTTCTATAATCCAAGGTCTTTGCATTGATTCTTCCTCTAGTTGTGTGCCGATACTCACATCAGATCCTTTATGGACCATCAGAACCTTGTTGGATTTTATCCAATGACGTCCTTCATATTCAATCACTTTGGAAGTTCTTTCCCTGATACATAATGCCTTTGGTAAATCCTATTCCTTGATTTGGCCAACCATCCTCTGCTTTCGACCTGGTGATATTTACTATTGAAGCTTGTGGTATATGTTTCCACGATGCCCCGATGGGTTGAACCTATGCCTTCCATAATATGTGTGAACTCGAAAGTTTTCATGAGTCATACTCTTCTGGTATTTTGCCAGATAAAATTTTCAACACTGCAACTTCATCAAACGCGAGAAGTGAATGAAAAGTTATGCATTGAAGAAGTGGGAGTCGACCTTGAACTTTGCGTTCATGCCCATGGACACGATGTAGATCTTATCATGGAAGCTTCTCGCAGAATAGTTACCCCCTTGTTATAAGTGCTTGTATTTGTGGTTTGATCATTTACAAATGTGGTTCTGACCATATTGTTCCCCTTTGAATCAATTTCTCAGACAAGTTAAAACCACTTGTCCTCTACAGATCAATGCACCAGTCCAACCTTTACTTTGATCTTTCGTCGAGTATTACACCCTGGTATCTCGAGATTATCACGGAACTGCATAACTTCTTATGAGTTCTCCATCAAGTACTATATTCTCACTGATTCCAATTTTTCACAGGCTCTGAGTCATTAAACACTCAAGAAACACCGATAACTGAATCGAGTCCGCACCGCGATTAAACAACTGTTAGTAGTCTTCTTTGCTTACGAGTTTGTACCCGATCACGCCATTCCTAGCCTGATTGGCTATATCATTATCGTGCTAAATTTTAACTGTGCTACCGGGTCCTTCTTCCCGGAGCAGAAATTTCGACGGTGAGCTAATCTTACAATCGATCTTCCTCGTCATATCGTTTGTCCTTGAACAACAAGCTTGATTTCGAGTTTGTGACGTACTCGTGGTTCCAATAACTTTTCGCTTCATCATTCCTTTGACTTGATGTCATCGCCGATCGATTACACCTTCATGAAATCTCTCGACAATTCTGTCGTGATGATCATCAACATTTTGAGCTCTTCCAGTATATCAATCGAATTCATGATGGGAAATACCATCCTTGCCCCTCGATGATTTGTGTTATCATCGACAACATTTTTGCCTTCCCCCAACACAAACTTGTTCGTGTTTTGTGTTATACCTTGAGTTCCTTGCTATCCAGCATTTGTTCTTTACGCTGGAGTATTACCATCTTTTATGTCAAGAATGTTGTAGAATTATTCCACCTCTTAAGAATTCTTGATGTGGTAATACTTCTCGCAATCTCCTTTCGTTTCTTGGTTCCCCGTGTCGTTGCGAACCGGAATACTGGCAAATGAACTCTATTATGAGACTTCAGTATTTCTAGCAACCCTATTGCTTCGGAGTTAATGGACAATAATTCCAATTTAGTGTGCTGGTTGCTGAATCGCCATTCTGACATTGGTCGTGCAACCCAACCCATATTTCGGGTGCACCTTTCAACCATTGTTTAATTGTGTATGTTTCCCTCGAGCATACATCATTATATCATCAGATCTGACAAATGTTATCTCCTTGTCCGCATGATTGTGGAAATCCAACTTTTTGGAAATCTCAATGAATTGTCGCTGAGTTCATCGGCCACCTCCTCACCCTCTCCTTAATTTAATGATGATCTCTTGTTTCAGAACTCGCTCTCATAGTTCATTTCCCGAGAATCTTACATTGTCATCTCGTCAAATTGTGTCACGCCTTTTCTTCTCAGGCATCCTGAGTCTGAGATACCCTGGCACCAATCAGAACTGAATCTTGGTCATCTATGATGGTTGGAACATATTTCCAAAGACATATAACATTGGTCTTTATATGACCCGGTAAGGTGATGTCATTCCTAGCACACCTGGCCGGAGGACCTATTGTTATAGTTTCCTTTTTAGCAAGGTTAGCCATTTTTCCATGAGGAAATTGTAAGACTTATTCTGTAAGTTGTTCCTGGTGAATCCTTTGAGTATCCAAAGTCCGATGTTTACCCAATGACCATGTCAATGCTATCTTGAAGCATGTCTAAGGTACTCCGGTTTTCAACAAGAACATTTGAAGCCAAATGCTAAATGTTTCCTGCTCAATTATCCAAACACCGCTGTATGGGTAATGAAATTTCTCCCCCCTTACCTAAAGAGTTTTCTACATTATATCCTGTCATGGATATCATGCTCTGCTTGTCCTTGGGAAGGATATACCCCTAAAATATGTGTTTAAACACATTTTCCTTTCCATTGATCTGTTTAATCTGATAATCATACTATCATTTCCATTGTATTGTTTAACCTTTCCAGTAATCTGACTTAACTGAGCAGTGGCATTTCCCTGCTTAGGTAAGCACCTTGTTGTACCACTCTATCTGTAAGACCCTGTTACTATTGTTGATGAAATTCTGGTAGCCACCGATGGACGAGAACTTTGCCTATTGGTCCGCCTCGTTCAACGAGCAGGAAAATGGTTCTCTTCGTCCCTCGTCCTTGGTACCGATGTTGTTGCCGATATAAATGATAGGCTATCCTCTGACATGCCTTGCTTACATGATCACACAAGACATCTCCGCCCTTCCTACTTTTAACCCACATGGTGGGCCCATAACCCACAGTTCCACAGGATCGAAACTTGGCTGTCCTGCACACCCCCCGGTTTCCCAAGTTATTCCTCGCGTGTGGCCTCGTATATAATTCACGGGCCACCTTCCTAGTGGTCTATTCTGGTAACAGACACAATACTTAATATCGTTGCTCTCGACCTCTATCGCACTTTGTTTCAGACATCGAACGATTGCCTATCCATTTGAAACTTCTCATGGTACCTTCATACTTTGCTCTCGATATTTTATTAAATTTCAGTTCGAGAATTACTTTCCTCCACCTTCCCCGATGTTATCTACCAGATAGACAACCTTACAAAGGTCCCCCCCTCGGAATACCCCCCCTTATTCTTTCGTAAGTACGATGGAGTTTCCGAAGAAAGGATGCCGCTTCATCATGATGACTGAAGCATAGGAATGAAGACATCAACGTAATGGATCGACCTCTTCGAGAAGAGCAACCAAGACCAAGAAGAATCGTTAGAATTTCGTAACCTATTCTTCCCCCTTACTCCCCTCTTAAATCTCGGGACGAGATTTCCTGTAGTGGAGGAGAATTGTGACGTCCGGATAATTAAGCTACAGTAACCCTCTACTAATGATGCCACGTCACCTCGGTTATTATTGATAATCTCGCATTAGTTCAAAACGATTCAAATTCAAATTTTAATTAAAGGCAAACAATAAAAAAATTTCAAATATTTAAACTAAAATGTTCGGAGTGAGCCAAATAATGCATAGGTAATTATGGCGGAGAAACCACACTTTTTATAAAATGTTGAAATACTCTAAAATGATTTAAACCGTAGCAAAAACAATTATATAAATGCTTTTGGTATTTTATAAATTGCTAAACTATTTTAATTCGGGGTAAAACCTTTTACGACAGTGGGTTATTCTGGAACATTATTTTAGGGGCTATTGTTATATTTTCCCGAACTAAAATTAATGTGTAACTAAAACGAAAACAGAAAAGAAAAGAACACAAAAAATATGAAAATAAGGAGAAAGAACCCCCCCGGCCAACTGGGCCAAACGGCCCAGCCGGCCAGCAGGCCACTGAGCCAGCCCAGCCTCGGCCTATATGGCCCCCTCACCCTGAAACCCTAACCCCTCTCCCAGTCGCCCACTCCCCCCCCACTCGCTCCACTCCCCCTCTACCCCCTCCCCGATCCAGATCGGATTGGGGGCGTTCGCCGCCGCCGCCCAGAATCCCCGCTGGAGCTGTCCCGCCACCCACCGTCGTCGGTGTCGCCTCCCTTCTCTGTGACTCATCCTCGACCTCCTCCTCAACCACGGTCCCCAAGCTCGACGTCGCGTCACCCTCACCGTCGCCTGGAGGAACACCTCGCCGGACGCCATCGCCGGCCCGCCTCCTCCTCCCCACCGGCCTGCTTCCTCTCCGCCGTCGTCCCCGTCGACCACCCCGACCCCCGCTGCCCCCGTCCCTACGAATCACGGTGAGGCCCCAGGCCTCTTCCTTCTCTGCCCCCGCAGTCACCGTGCGCCCGCGCCATCCCGTGCCCGTGCACGCGCTCACGTGGCCGCGCGCGCCCGTGCGTCGCATCCACCGCGCCTCCCCGCGCTAGCACACGCGCCCTCGCGTCCGCCTCGCTGCCCGCGCCCGTCGCTGCCCTGCTCCCCTGCTACTGCGGCCCCCGCCTTCCCCGCATTCGCTCGGCCGGCCGGCCTCGCCCACGACGACGCCCCTGGCTGTGCCCAGCGCTCCCTGCCCGGCGCCCGTCCGCGCGGCCCCACTCCGGCGCCGCCTCCTGTTGTCGCCGCTTGCCGACCCGCCTCCCTTCGCCGGCGGCATCCGCGGCCTGGCTCGCCTCGCCTGCTCGCCGTGGCTGCGCTCCGGCGAGCCGGCCGCGGTGCCCCAACGGCCTCCGCTCGGGTCCGCCCCGTCGGACTCCCACGCTCGCCCACACCCGCTAACGCTGGCACCCGCTATGGCCCCTGGGGCCTATGACACATGGGCCCCGCCCAGAGAACGTTTTAATAAAAAATAAAAAATAATAATAATAATTAAATTAACTAATTAATTAAATAGTTAGTTTAATTAACTTAATTACTCATGTTAATTAATCTAATTAACCCTATTAATTAACCTTAATTATCTGATTAGATAAACAATCAATGGCAGACGGGCCCCACTACCCTGTTTGACCGGTCAACGCTGACCGTTGACATCACGCTGACGTCACGATGACGCAATAAACGTTTTCGAATTAAATTAATCTGATAATTCCAAAAATGATTAAATCTTTTAAAATTAATATGAAATAAACCGTAGCTCGGATGGAAAAACTTTGTACATGAAAGTTGCTCAGAACGACGAGACGAATCCGGATACGCAGCCCGTTCGTCCGCCACGCATCCCTAGCATAGCGAACACACAACTTTCCCCCTCCGGTTCACCTGTCCGAAAACGCGAAACACCGGGAATACTTTTCCGGATGTTTCCCCCCTTCGCCGGTATTACCTATCCCTGCGTTAGATCACCTCTAGCACCGCGTATTGCCATGTTATGCTTTGTGATGCTTAGATTGCTCTGTTATTTATTGTGTTCCCCTCCGTTACTTCTTTCCAGTAGACCCCGAGACCGCTGCCTGTACCCCTGTGATCGACTACATCGACGACGAACCCTTCTTGCCAGAGCAACCAGGCAAGCCCCCCCTGATCACCAGATATCGCCTACTCTTCTCTATACAGCTTGCATTAGAGTAGTGTAGCATGTTACTGGCTTTCCGTTAATCCTATTCTGCTGCATAGCCTGTCATTGTTGCTACAGTTGTTACCCTTACCTGCAATCCTAAATGCTTAGTACAGGATGTTAGTATTCCATCAGTGGCCCTACACTCTTGTCCGTCTGCCTTGCTATACTACTGGGCCGTGATCACTTCGGGAGGTGATCACGGGCATATGCTATATACTTGATACTGTTTCATTACTTATGATACTGTTCGGAGATGGGGGCTGAAGGGGCAGGTGGCTCCATCCCGGTAGAGGTGGGCCTGGGTTCCCGACGGCCCCCGACTATTACTTTGTGGTGGAGCGATAGGGCAGGTTGAGACCACCTAGGAGAGAGGCGGGCCTGGCCCTGGTCGGCTTTCGCGGATACTTAACACGCTTAACGAGATCTTGGTATTTGATCTGAGTCTGGCCACTGGCCTATCCGCACTAACCAACTATGCGGGAACAGTTATTGGCACTCGACGTCGTGGTATCAGCCGAAGCCTTTGTGACGTCAGCGACTGAGCAGCGCGCGCCGGATTGGACTGGAACGCCTGCTAGGCTAGGTCTGCTTCCGACCGCGTTCGCAACGTGCAGGTGTGCAATGGGCGATGGGCCCAGACCCCTGCGTCATAGGATTTAGACCGGCGTGCTGACCTCTCTGTTGTGCCTAGGTGGGGCTACGACGTGTTGATCTTCCACGGCCGGGCATGACCCAGAAAAGTGTTTCCGGCCAAATGAGATCGAGCGTGTTGGGTTATGTGGTGCACCCCTGCAGGGAAGTTTATCTATTCAAATAGCCGTGATCTTCGGTAACAGGACGACTTGGAGTTGTACCTTGACCTTATGACAACTAGAACCGGATACTTAATAAAACACACCCTTCCAAGTGCCAGATATAACCCGGTGATCGCTATCTAACAGGGCGACGAGGAGGGGATCGCCGGGTAGGATTATGCTATGCGATGCTACTTGGTGAACTTACCATCTACTCTCTCCTACATGCAGCAAGATGGAGGTGGCCAGAAGCGTAGTCTTCGACAGGATTAGCTATCCCCCTCTTATTCTGGCATTCTGCAGTTCAGTCCACCGATATGGCCCTTTACACATATACCCATGCATAGGTAGTGTAGCTCCTTGCTTGCGAGTACTTTGGATGAGTACTCACGGTTGCTTTTCTTCCTCTTTTCCCCCTTTCCCTTCTACCTGGTTGTCGCAACCAGATGCTAGAGCCCAGGAGCCAGACGCCACCATCGACTACAACTCCTACTACACCGCGGGTGCCTACTACTACTTGCAGGCCACCGACGACGACCAGGAGTAGTTTAGGAGGATCCCAGGCAGGAGGCCTGCGCCTCTTCCGATCTGTATCCTAGTTTGTGCTAGCCTTCTTAAGGCAAACTTGTTTAACTTATGTCTGTACTCAGATATTGTTGCTTCCGCTGACTCGTCTATGATCGAGCAATTGTATTCGAGCCCTCGAGGCCCCTGGCTTGTATTATGATGCTTGTATGACTTATTTTATTTTTAGAGTTGTGTTGTGATATCTTCCCGTGAGTCCCTGATCTTGATCGTACACGTTTGCGTGTATGATTAGTGTACGATTGAATTGGGGGTGTCACATTCTTGCTCGTGCTGCTCTTACTAATGAGCACACTGCTAAGACTTCCATGAAGCTCAATTCTCACCTATGTGCTTCCGGCGGTGAGCTCTTGTCTATTCCGATGCATTATCATCATCTTGTTAGGAGTCTTGTCGATCTAGTTGTCACTCGTCCGGATATCTCAGACCTTATTCATATTTTGAGTCAGTTTGTCTCTGCTCCCACTTAAGTTCACTACGGCCACCTTCTTCGCGTTCTACGACATCTTCATGGCACGCTCTCTCACCGTCTTTTCTTTCCCCGCAACAATTCGTTACAACTTGAGGACTATTCAGGTCCTATGTGGGCTAGCGATCCCTTGGATCGCCGTTCACTTTCTTCTAACTGTGTTTTTCCTAGGACTTCTCTCATTGCCTGGAAGACAAAGAAACAAACTTCAGTTTCTCGCTCGAGCTAGAGCCTGAGTTGCGAGCTATGACTCTTTTGACGACAAAGGTGACTTGGTTATGGTGGTTACTTTAGGACTTTGGTGTTTCTTTTACTAGACCTACTCCTCTCTTGTCGGATAGTACATGTGCTATCAGTATTATGCGCGACCCTATGAAGCCTGAGCTCACTAAGCATATTGGTGTTGATGCTTCTTTTGTGTGCCCATGTGTGTAGGATCAGGTTATTGCTCGGTATGTGCCTTCCGAGTTACATTTCGAGGATTTCTTTACGAAGGCCTAAACTAGAGCACATCATGGATTTTATCTCTCCAAACTCAGTGTAGTGGTGTTGTGGATCCACCCTGAGTTTGAGGGAGGGTTTAGAGTTACACTATGTTTCCATGTAGCTTGTATAGTTTCCCTATAATATAAGGGGCTTTCTGCATATTTACTACATGTGCATTGTATATGTATACCCCCCCCCCCCACGCTCAAGTTGCATATTTCCTAATAGTGAGCACAGTTTGATACTTCCTACTCGTGTTTATACAGTCCCACTTGTCAGGGCTGAGAGGACGAGGTGGAACACTGGAAGCAGAGGACCACCAAGTGTAATCTTTACTAGAAGGGTTGGGCGCGCTTTGCTACATCATTGGTGTTGTTGGTTTTCTTAAAAACATTACTCATTCTGTTTCAAAATATAAGATGTATTACATTTTTAAAAAGTCAAACATTTTTAAGTTTGATCAAATTTGTAGAGAAATATATCAAAATCTATAATAACAAATCGGTATAATTAGATTCATCATGAAATAAATTTCCATATTTTTGTTTAATATTGTAGATGTTGGCATTTTTAGCTTTGAAATTGGTCAAAGTTAAAGGAATTTGGCTTTCTAAAAAATAATAGTGTGTTTTATATTTTTATAGTTTGATGATTTGGTTGGCCTTTCTCGATGTGATTTTGTTATCCGCTAAGAAACCCATATTTGTGTGGGGAAATTTCTGCGTCGGTACCTGCATGTATTGGTGCTACAGTATAACATGATGATGTTTCTTTTTTCTAGGTGGTGGGAGAGTGTGCAGGATTGATATGTTTTTATTGGCCGATTGTTGTTGATTGATTTGAAAAATGATTGGCTCCATAATTGAATACCTCAATCGAATTGAAGAGCTTCAAAATTAGGGAACAATAGTGACTCAAAATAATTGAATGGGAGGGCTCCTTGAGCAATTGTTGACCAAGTCAAAATTGAGTGACACAATTTAATGAAGACCTCAATTAATTATGAGGCCTTAAAAATTAGGAAGCATGGTGTATAGTATAAATGAACTGAATGAGAGATCTTTGAAAAATGGTTGACCCGGTCAAAATTGGGTGACCAAATTTCAATTGGAGACCTTAAAATTGAGTGACCCAATTTAAATTGAAGGCCTCAATTAATTGTGAGGCCTTAAAAATTAGGAAGCATAGTGTATAGTATAGAAGAATTGAATGAGAGAGCTTTGAAAGATGGTTGACCCGGTCAAAATCGGATGACCCAATTTTAATTGGAGACCTCAATTGATTGTGAGCCATTTAAAATTAGGGAGCTTAGTGTTATAGATGGCGGGAGTACTTCGACGAGCTGTTCAATGGGGAGAATGAGAGTTCTATCATTGAACTGGACGACTCATTTGATGAGACCAGCGTGCGTTTTGTACGGCGAATCCAGGAGTCTGAGGTCGAGAAGGCTTTAAAAAGGATGAAAGGAGGCAAGGCGATGGGCCCTGATTGTACCCCATTGAGGTGTGGAAAGGCCTCGGGGACATAGCGGTAGTATGGCTAACCAAGCTTTTCAACCTCATTTTTTGGGCAAACAAGATGCCAGAAGAATGGAGATGGAGTATATTGGTACCAATCTTCAAGAACAAGGGGGATGTTCAAAGTTGTACTAATTACCGTGGAATTAAGCCGATGAGCCATACAATGAAGCTATGGGAGAGAGTCATTGAGCACCGCTTAAGAAGAATGACAGGCGTGACCAAAAATCAGTTTGGTTTCATGCCTGAGAGGTCGACAATGGAAGCCATTTTCTTGGTACAACAACTTATGGAGAGATACAGGGAGAAGGACTTGCATATGGTATTCATTGACTTGGAGAAGGCCTATGATAAGATATCGCGAAATGTCATGTGGTGGGCCTTGGAGAAACACAAAGTCCCAGCGAAGTACATTACCCTCATCAAGGACATGTACGATAATGTTGTCACAAGTGTTCGAACAAGTGATGTCGACACTGATGACTTCCTGATTAAGATAGGGTTGCATCAGGGGTCAGCATTGAGCCCTTATCTTTTTGCCTTGGTGATGGATGAGGTCACAATGGATATACAAGGTGATATCCCATGGTGTATGCTCTTTGCGGATGATGTGGTGCTAGTTGACGATAGTCGGACGGGGGTAAATAGGAAGTTAGATTTATGGAGACAAAACTTGAAATCGAAAGAGTTTAGAGTTAGTAGAACTAAAACCGAGTACATGATGTGCAGTTTCAGTACTACTAGGCGCGAGGAGGAGGAGGTTAGCCTTGATGGGCATGTGGTGCCTCAGAAGGACACCTTTCGATATTTGGGGTCAATGTTGTAGAAGGATGGGGGCTTTGATGAAGATGTGAACCATCAAATCAAAACCGGATGGATGAAGTGGCGCCAAACTTCTGGCATTCTCTGTGACAAGAGAGTGCGACAAAAGCTAAAAGGCAAGTTCTACAAGACGGCGGTTCGACCCGCAATGTTGTATGGCGCTGACTGTTGGCCGACTAAAAGGCGACATGTTCAATAGTTGGGTGTGGCGGAGATGCGTATGTTGAGATGGATGTGTGGCCACACGAGAAAGGATCGAGTCCGGAATGATGATATACGAGATCGATTTGGGGTAGCACCAATTGAAGAGAAGCTTGTTCAACATCGTCTGAGATGGTTTGGGCATATCCAGCGTAGGCCTACAGAAGCTCTAGTGCATACCGGACGGCTAAAGCGTGCAGAGGATGTCAAGAGAGGTCGGGGTAGAATGAATTTCACATGGAAGGAGTCCGTAAAGAGAGATCTGAAGAATTGGAGTATCACCAAAGAACTAGCTATGGACAGGGGTGCGTGGAAGCTTGCTATCCATGTGCCCGAACCATGAGTTGGTTGCGAGATCCTATGGGTTTCACCTCTAGCCTACCCCAACTTGTTTGGCAATTGCTGCTGCTGCTGAGTAGGAAAGAAGGAAAGATAACTGTAATCTGCACCGTCATAATCTACGCCATCAAAATAGGGACTAAAATCCTTCTCATTGTCTCATGATAAATTAGTGAGTACCTAGAAGCAAACACTGCATTAATGCACAAGTAATTTAGCTGAAATCAAGTAATAGAGTTGCTACCTAGCAGTATAGAGTTGAGAGCAAGCAACTAGAGAAAGTCAGTGACTAATATGCAGTTCTTTTTATTGCAAAAAAAGGCTAGCATGTAGTCACCTAGGTAAAACTTGCTTCCTAACCTCGTGTAGTTTACACACAAGTAGCAAATTTATTGTCATATTAGCCAAAAACATATAATATAGGTCTTGTTTTCTTAAGCTCATCATATCACCTACAGTGTTGTAGACAGAACGCGAAACAGATTCACAATGAAGGAGATATAATCATTAAGAACTAGCAAAATGAATAAGCACATGACCTAAAAGCACTACACTACATTCTTTGCGGTGGTGGAAAGAGAGGGACTGATGGGGGGCAGGGCTTCGCCCATGAGTCCATGACCCATCAAGTTTATACCTTTTTACCTGTTATATTGTGAGAGAATATGTTAACGTAGGAATTTGGCCCTCTTATCAATATTAACGTATTGCATGACTCAATTGGCCCTCATCATCTCGATTTTTTGGATCTGTCACTTTTTACTTGGCCCCGCCTGGCCGTCTCTTAGGTGGTACTCAGTTTCACAGAAGACTGAAAATGTAAAGATGAACAAAAACATAGTAGCCTATCACACTACATTAGGCGCATCCCTTATTTTTATTATAGCCAAGAAATTAACAACCGAATCCAATGCAACGAAATTGGCAAGAATGGATATGAGGCGCAAGATCTAGACAGGTTGGGATATATCTACACCAAGCATACATATTTAAAATCTTCTTTGCAGCATTAGCATCATAAAGCCATGTATCATACAAGATGCGAGGGTTTCATCTATGGTGGGTTAAGACTTAACAGGTTCTGAGCTCTGACCCTGTTTTCAAACAAAGACATTGGGCAAGCAAGCATAAGAGGGAAATCAGTACCTTGGTTGAGTCAGTAAACGTGCTGAAGACAAGACTTGGACTTAGATGATTTCCTCTCTGTACGTGATGGCACACCTGCCATAACGACACAGCAGAGTAACTTACTTGGACACTTTTTTTTGTGCGGATTAATTAGACACTACTTTTACCTGTTCTTCAGGTGTAAAATCGAGAGAAGGTTTGGTCGACAGGAACACTCACCAGAAGCAAGATGATGTTTGGTGAAAGTTCAAACCTCGAAGGAGCGAAAATACGACCTGCACATTAAAACAAGTCAGTAACCAAGGTGGAAACCACCAATGGACATATGTACGTACTCTGTTCCGTGCAGGCAAAACGTCGAACACCTAACTGGCAACATCCACTCAGCCATAGAGTCTGTGAGGGCACTAGCTCTGGCCGCAGTCTAACGCCTTAGGACCCAGTTTGGTGCACCCGATACATTCTCGGGAAAGGGAAACTAAATCGCGAGATCGGTTGCAAGATGTCCGCCGGGGAAATTGAACAGCGGGGAGGCAGTCTTTGCTAGCGGCAATCAGGGAGAAGCAGGCGAGGTAGGGAGGGGGCATCGGCCGGGGCGGCGCAGCTGGACACGGCGCAATGGCTTCCATGGCCGTCGGCGTCGTGCCAACAGAGCGAACCTACAGAAAGCACTTGCGCCAGCACAATACTGCTCATCTTACAGACTTATCATCATCTATCTCATATATCTTGTCAAATAGCTGGTACAAATTGTTACGGAAGTTTGGTGTTACGAAAATATACATGATGTCGATCTAAAGTACTTAGCACGTTGTAAACCGGAAGTAGCATTTCGAATAATCAAACTGACAGTCAGCAAAATGGTCAGAGCATTTTTAATATCCCAAGTAACAAAGAACGGAAATGTACATATAGGTGAAGCCGGGTGTTCTTGAAAGGAAAAAAGCGGGACCTAAGGTGGCAATGGCACCGTTCTGAGATAATCGCAGGAAGACGATTTCAAATTAGGAGCTAAGTTCAAACTGCTTTAAAATTGCATATCAGTAAAAGAAGTATACATCACTGAACCCAAATTATTGTATTTGGGTCGACAATTCACGACCAAGAGGCAAGAGCGACGCAACTCTCGTCGATCACAGAGAGCACGTCAGAGAAGACAACAAGAGATCACGTACGCATACGGGACGAGTGTTTGCTAATTAAATTAGGCCAAGAGATCGGGGTATACGTACCATATATAACACTCGTCGGCTAGTTTAAAGCAGGCGCTCCATGATAATGAGATGCTTCTATCGGAAGGGTATCAAATTGCTTTCTTGCGAAACATGATAGTGAGAGAGCGAGGGGAAGTGATAGCAGCTAGCTGGGGTTCCATTATTCTGTTCTTGCAGGGGGTAAAGGGGTAAACCAAAACAGGGAGATAATTTTGTGCGTTGCTTGCAAGATGGGCAAAGTACAAGCTACGGTGCTTTTCTTTTCTCTTTTTTGATTCATTCCTTGCAGGGCTGGTCACTGTTCGTACTTCTCGATCCCACGCGCTTTTGTGCTTTTTTCACTAGCCCATGGCCTGGCCGCCCACGCTGCAGTACTTCAGCCCATTAAAACGTACTACACCTATTATTATTATTATTATTATTATTATTATTATTATTATTATTATTATTATTATTATTATTATACAATAAATAAATTATAATCCGTTTGATAAGACAATATGTACAAATATTTTTATTATGAAAATGTATTAATTTTTAAAATGTTCATGGAATTAAAAGTGTTAGTATTTTAAAAATATTCATTCAAATAAAAGTGCCTATGTATTTTTTTAAAGCTCATATAATGTCAAAATTATAGAAATATTTAACAAAATGTTTTAAAGAATTTATGTAATTTTCATGTAATAAAAAATCAGATTTTTTCTAAAACATGTGCAATTTAAAAAGTGTACAAGCCTTCAAAATACTCAGGTAATATGAAACATGTTTGTGTACTTAAAAAATGTGCATGTAACTTTATAAAATGGTCACGTAACTTTTGAAGTGTTAGTAAATTTTGAAAACAGTTAATAAGATTTTAAGATGGGTTCAAGAATCCTTAAAAATTATTCACATAAATTTAGAAGGTATTCACCTGTTGAAAAAAAATGATTGTGTAATTTTAAAAAGTGGTTATGATTTTTTTATAAAAAATTTAAGTAATTTAAATATCATCCGCGCATTTATCAGAAGTGTATGCGACTTTTTGAAAAATGTGAATGTATATTTAAAAAGGAACACAAGTAACGAAAGTACTCAAAATGGCTGAAATGGGAAAAAAGAAAAGGGAAACAAAATAAAAAATAGAAACAAGAAAAGGGAAAAGGGTGAAATAGAAAAAAAAAGTTAGAAAATAAAAAAGATGTGGAAGGGTAAAAAATCAAGAAAATCCAGAACGATACTATTTGGAATATGTGCAACGGAAAACAAATTTTGTTTAATAGGATAAAAATATGCTTTGATTCAATAGGTAAATTATATTGAAGAAACAAGAAAGTGCACTTGTGCAAATAAAAATGTTCACATATATGAACGGAAATAATGTACATGAAGAACGCCTCGTTGATGGCGACGATGTCGGCTTGTCCTGAATAAGCTTGGCCATGTACTCATGTTCGGTGCGCCCGACCGCCACCGCTCCTCCGCCGCCATGTGATCCATCTCTTCTGCCTCGAAGATGAAGCAAACGTTTAGAGGGGCGCGAGCATAGTCTCACATCCGTCCAGAAGGGGTTAACGGCGGTGGCGGCGTATGCGCGCACCACCTCCTCTGCCATGTGAAAGTGCCCAACCGCCGGCGGCCAAACTCTTTCTGTCGAATGTCAGCCGCAACTTCCACCATATATGGTGCCGGACGCTGTAGTACTTCGACGTCAACGGCTGCTACGATATTGGCGCAGGGATCCCGAGACGGCGGGGGCTCTAATGAGTGTTACTTTTACACTCCTCTAACATGAGTTTAAACCGAAATATTTCATTAAAACTGAGATATTCACTCCGATATTGGTACTAATGACTAATGAATGCAAAGGATTCCAAATATCTGATCTTTATTTTGTTTTCATAGGAAATGGGCTAGATATGGACGAAATCAAGTCAATACATGGAAAAGAGTAAATTGGAGATAGAAGGGATCAAGTGGGAGGCGCACCAGAAGAAACAGTGCAAAAGACGGTCTTCCATATGACCGCGCCCACTCGTATGGGCAGTCGTATGGCATGGCAACCGAGGCATCTAATCCAACTGAACAACCTTTATAAAGGGACCGACACCAAATGAGCAACAGAACATCACAGAACAAGGCAGTCATCGTCATCTTCACCATAGCGATCAGCATCAACCCTAGCTACCGCCATTTCATCTCCATAGCCATAACATTCACCACCACCACCATAGTTCTCAACAATCTAGTCATACTTGTAATCGTCTATCACACACAACATCCATTGTAAGACATATTATCAATCAATCTTCATGATGTGTTCTTCGATGAGTTCTTCATGTGATCTGATCTCCATGTGTGATTAGTTCAGCAAGGTCATGGGTTGAGGCAAGGGCCTTGCAACCCGATGTATTTGTTGAAGGGATCAATGAAAGTACTTTGAATTAACCCCCCGTATGTGTAGCATAAAATTATTCCGTAGTTGTCTCTTGTCTCTTTCGTGTTTGTCATCCCTGCACGTACTCAGGATCATGGAGAATGAGCCACAAAGAGACTAAGGAAGGGAGACCGTGAAGTGTTATCCTGAATACCAGTAACACGGATCCTATCTCTAGATATACAAGAGGTGTAGTCATTAAACACCCAAAGCTTTTATTTGATTATTGCAATCTTAATTATCGGCCAACCCCACGTGACGGATAGGACCTTCGTTTGGACAATTGACTCTTGATGTAGGACGCATGCCGGTCAAGAAATAAATTGGACACATCCCCCACTTCGATACGTAGCAAGCACATCTCGATGGATGACTTTCAGAGCACACATTAAGATCAACTTTGGTCCTGACACAAATATATGATTCTAAGCATAAGTCCTCTTACTCATGCCTATTTTTATTATCAGTGTTTTTAGTTTCAGCTTAATTTACGATCTGGTCAAAAGCTGGAATTAATTCTTTAGCAAAAGCTTGTTTGAGACCCTACCTTAAAGGGAACCGACCTCTCATGGGTTCAATAACTCAGGGTCACCTCTGGGAAAAAGGCTAGAATCGTTTCTACTCCATTTATGTATCATTAAGGGAAGTAATCAAACCTTTTTCTAGCGTCGTTGTTGTTGGAAATATGCCCTAGAGGCAATAATAAAGTGGTTATTATTATATTTCCTTGTTTATGATAATTGTCTATTGTTCATGCTATAATTGTGTTATCCGGAAATCGTAATACATGTGTGAATACATAGACCTCAACATGTCCCTAGTGAGCCTCTAGTTGACTAGCTCGTTGATCAATAGATGGTTACGGTTTCCTTACCATGGACATTGGATGTCATTGATAACGGGATCACATCATTAGGAGAATGATGTGATGGACAAGACCCAATCCTAAGCATAGCACAAGATTGTGTAGTTCGTCTGCTAAAGCTTCTCTAATGTCAAGTATCATTTCCTTAGACCATGAGATTGTGCAACTCCCGGATACCGTAGGAATGCTTTGGGTGTGCCAAACGTCACAACGTAACTGGGTGGCTATAAAGGCACACTACGGGTAACTCCGAAAGTGTCTGTTGGGTTGGCATGAATCGAGACTAGGATTTGTCACTCCATGTGATGGAGAGGTATCTCTGGGCCCACTCGATAGGACATCAACATAATGAGCTTAATGTGACCAAGGAGTTGATCACGGGATGATGTGTTACGAACGAGTAAAGATACTTGCCGGTAACGAGATTGAACAAGGTATATGGATACCGACGATCGAATCTCGGGCAAGTATCATACCGGTAGACAAAGGGAATTGTATACGGGATTGATTGAATCCCCGACATCATGGTTCATCCGATGAGATCATCGTGGAACATGTGGGAGCCAACATGGGTATCAAGATCCCGCTGTTGGTTATTGACCAGAGAGATGTCTCGGTCAAGTCTACATGCCTCCCGAACCCGTAGGGTCTACACACTTAAGGTTCGATGACGCTAGGGTTATAGGGAAAGTTTGTACGTGGTTACCGAATGTTGTTCGGAGTCCCGGATGAGATCCCGGACGTCACGAGGAGTTTTGGAATGGTCCGTAGGTAAAGAATGATTTATAGGAAGTGAGGATTTGGACATCGGAAGTGTTCCGGGCATCACCGGTAATGTACCGGGACGACCGGAAGGGTTCCGGGGCTCCACCGGGAGGGGCCACCTGCCCCGGAGGCGTGCATGGGCCAAGAGTGGGAAGGGACCAGCCCCTGAGTGGCCTGGTGCGCCTCCCATCAAGGCCCAAGGCGCAGCAAAAGGGGGAGCGGGAAAACCCTAGGCGCAGATGGGCCTAAGGCCCACGGTAGGGCGCGCACCCCTCCATCCCATCTAGGGCTGCCGCCCCCTTAGGGTGGGAACCCTAGAGGGGGCGCACCCCCCCTTCCCTCCTCCCATATATAGTGGGGGTTTTGGGGCTGCCAAAGACACGAGTCTCTCTCTCTCTCGGCGCAGCCCTACCTCTCCACATCCTCATCCTTCGTAGTGCTTGGCGAAGCCCTGCTGGAGAACCACGCTGCTCCAACACCACCACGCCGTCGTGCTGCTGCTGGAGTTGTCTTCCCCAACCTCTCCCTCCTCCTTGCTGGATCAAGGCGCGGGAGACGTCACCGGGCTGCACGTGTGTTGAACGCGGAGGCGCCGTTGTTCGGCGCTTAGATCGGAATCGACCGCGATCTGAATCGCTGCGTGTACGACTCCACCAACTGTGTTCTTGTAACGCTTCCGCATCGCGATCTTCAAGGGTATGAAGATACACCCCCCTCTCTTGTTGCTCCTCTCTCCATAGATTGATCTTGGTGATGCGTAGAAAATTTTAATTTCTGCAACGATCTCCAACAGTGGCATCATGAGCTAGGTCTATGCGTAGTTTCTATGCACGAGTAGAACACAAGTTGTTGTGGGCGTCGATTTTGTCAATTTACTTGCCATTACTAGTCTTATCTTGATTCGGCGGCCCGGACTGACCTTACACGTACGCTTACGTGAGACAGGTTCCACCGACTGACATGCACTAGTTGCATAAGGTGGCTAGCGGGTGTCTGTCTCTCCCATTTTAGTCGGATCGGATTCGATGAAAAGGGTCCTTATGAAGGGTAAATACAAATTGGCATATCACGTTGTGGTTTTGGCGTAGGTAAGAAACGTTCTTGCTAGAAACCTATAGCAGCCACGTAAAAACTTGCAACAACAATTAGAGGACGGCTAACTTGTTCTTGCAGCATATGCCGTGTGATGTGATATGGCCAAAAGGATGTGATGAATGATATATGTGATGTATGAGATTGATCATGTTCTTGTAATAGGAATCACGACTTGCATGTAGATGAGTATGACAACCGGCAGGAGCCATAGGAGTTGTCTTAATTTATTGTATGACCTGCGTGTCAATGAAAACACCATGTATTTACTTTACTTTATTGCTAACCGTTAGCCATAGTAGTAGAAGTAACAGTTGGCGAGACAACTTCATGAAGACACGATGATGGAGATCATGATGATGGAGATCATGGTTTTATGACGGTGATGATGATGATCATGGCGCCCCGAAGATGGAGATCAAAAGGAGCAAAATGATATTGGCCATATCATGTCACTATTTGATTGCATGTGATGTTTATCATGTTTTTACATCTTATTTGCTTAGAATGACGGTAGCTTAAATAAGACGATCCCTCGCTAAAATTTCAAGAAACTGTTCCCCCTAACTGTGCACCGTTGCGAAGGTTCGTTGTTTCGAAGCACCACGTGATGATCGGGTGTGATAGATTCTAACGTTCGAATACAACGGGTGTAAGCCAGATTTACACATGCAAAACACTTAGGTTGACTTGACGAGCCTAGCATGTACAAACATGGCCTCGGAACACGAGAGACCGAAAGGTCGAACATGAGTCATATAGTAGATACGATCAACATGGAGATGTTCACCGTTGATGACTAGTCCGTCTCATGTGATGATCGGACACGGCCTAGTCGGTTCGGATCATGTATCACTTAGATGACTAGAGGGATGTCTGTCTGAGTGGGAGTTCATTAAATAATTTGATTAGATGAACTTAATTATCATGAACTTAGTCTAAAAATCTTTACAATATGTCTTGTAGATCAAATGGCCCACACTAATGTTGCCCTCAACTTCAACGCGTTCCTAGAGTAAACTAAGCTGAAAGATGATGGTACCAACTATACGGACTAGGTCCGTAACTTGAGGATCATCCTCATAGCTGCCAAGAAAGCATATGTCCTTGAAGCACCGCTAGGTGAAGCACCCATTTTCCCAGCAACTCAAGACGTTATGAACGCCTGGCAGTCGCGTAGTGATGATTACTCCCTGGTTCAGTGCGGCATGCTTTACAGCTTAGAACCGGGGCTCCAAAAGCATTTTGAGCAGCACAGAGCATATGAGATGTTCCAAGAGCTGAAAATGGTTTTCCAAGCTCATGCCCGGGTCGAGAGATATGAAGTCTCCGACAAGTTCTACGGTTGTAAGATGAAGGAAAACAGTTCTGTCAGTGAGCATATACTCAAAATGTCTGGGTTGCACAACCGCTTGTCTCAGCTGGGAGTTAATCTCCCGGATGACTCGGTCATTGACAGGATCCTCCAGTCGCTTCCACCTAGCTAGAAAAGCTTTGTGATGAACTACAATATGCAAGGGATGGAGAAGTCCATTCCTGAGTTATATTCAATGCTGAAATCAGCGGAGGTGGAGATCAAAAAGGACATCAAGTGTTGATGGTGAATAAGACCACTAGTTTCAAGAAGGGCAAGAGTAAGAAGAACTTCAAGAAGGACGGCAAGGGAGTTGCCGCGCCCGGTAAGTCAGTTGCCGGGAAGAAGCCAAAGAATGGACCCAAGCCCGAGACTCAGTGCTTTTATTGCAAGGGAAATGGTCACTGGAGGCGGAACAGCCCCAAGTACTTAGCGGATAAGAAGGCCGGCAATACCAAAGGTATATATGATATACATGTTATTGATGTGTACCTTACCAGTACTCGCAGTAGCTCCTGGGTATTTGATACCGGTGCGGTTGCTCATATTTGTAACTCAAAACAGGAGCTGCGGAATAAGCGGAGACTCACGAAGGACGAGGTGACGATGCACGTCGGGAATGGTTCCAAGGTCGATGTGATCGCCGTCGGCATGCTACCTCTACATTTACGTACGGGATTAGTTTTAAACCTCAATAATTGTTATTTAGTGCCAGCTTTGAGCATGAACATTGTATCTGGATCTCGTTTAATGTGAGATGGCTACTCATTTAAATCTGAGAATAATGGTTGTTCTATTTATATGAGAGATATGTTTTATGGTCATGCCCCGCTGATCAATGGTTTATTCTTATTGAAATCTCAAACGTGATGTTACACATATTCATAGTGTGAATGCCAAAAGATGTAAGGTTGATAATGATAGTCCCACATACTTGTGGCACTACCGCCTTGGTCACATTGGTGTCAAACGCATGAAGAAACTCCATGCAGATGGACTTTTGGAGTCTCTTGATTATGAATCATTTGACACGTGCGAACCATGCCTCATTGGCAAAATGACCAAGACTCCATTCTCCGGAACAATGGAGCGAGCAACCAACTTATTGGAAATCATACATACTGATGTGTGCGGTCCAATGAGCGTTGAGGCTCGCGGTGGTTATCGTTATGTTCTCACCCTCACTGATGACTTAAGTAGATATGGGTATGTCTACTTAATGAAACACAAGTCTGAGACCTTTGAAAAGTTCAAGGAATTTCAGAGTGAGGTTGAGAATCAACGTGACAGGAAAATAAAGTTCTTACGATCAGATCATGGAGGGGAATATTTGAGTCACGAATTTGGCACGCACTTAAGAAAATGTGGAATTGTTTCACAACTCACGCCGCCTAGAACACCTCAGCGTAATAGTGTGTCCGAACGTCGTAATCGCACTCTATTGGATATGGTGCGATCTATGATGTCTCTTACCGATCTACCGCTATCATTTTGGGGTTATGCTTTAGAGACTGCCGCATTCACTTTAAATATCCATCGAAATCCGTTGAGACGTCACCGTATGAATTATGGTTTGGGAAGAAACCTAAGCTATCATTTCTAAAAGTTTGGGGATGCGATGCTTATGTCAAGAAACTTCAACCTGAAAAGCTCGAACCCGAGTCGGAAAAATGCGTCTTCATAGGGTACCCTAAGGAAACTATTGGGTATACCTTCTACCTCAGATCCGAAGGCAAGATCTTTGTTGCCAAGAATGGATCCTTTCTAGAGAACGAGTTTCTCTTGAAAGAAGTAAGTGGGAGGAAAGTAGAACTTGATGAGGTATCGCCTCTTGAATCAGAAAGTAGCGCAGCTCAGGAAGATGTTTCTGTGGTGCCTGCACCGACTAGAGAGGAAGTTAATGATAATGATCATGAAACTTCGGATCAAGTTACTACTGAACTTCATAGGTCCACAAGGACACGTTCCGCACCAGAGTGGTACGGCAACCCTGTCCTGGAAATCATGTTGTTAGACAATGGTGAACCTTCGAACTATGAAGAAGCGATGGCGGGCCCGGATTCCAACAAATGGCTTGAAGCCATGAAATCCGAGATAGGATCCATGTATGAAAACGAAGAATGGACTTTGACAGACTTGCCCGTTGATCGGCAAGCCATAGAGAATAAATGGATCTTTAAGAAGAAGACTGACGCGGATGGTAATGTGACCATCTATAAGGCTCGGCTTGTCGCTAAGGGTTATCAACAAGTTCAAGGGGTTGACTACGATGAGACCTTCTCACCCGTAGTGAAGCTGAAGTCCGTCCGAATCATGCTAGCAATTGCCGCATTCTATGACTATGAGATATGGCATATGGATGTCAAAACGGCATTCCTTAATGGTTTCCCTAAGGAAGAACTGTATATGATGCAGCCGAAAGGTTTTGTCGATCCTAAGAATGCTGACAAGGTATGCAAGCTCCAGCGCTCAATCTATGGGCTGGTGCAAGCATCTCGGAGTTGGAACATTCGCTTTGATGAGATGATCAAAGCGTTTGGGTTTACACAGACTTATGGAGAAGCCTGTGTTTACAAGATAGTGAGTGGGAGCTCTGTAGCATTCTCATATTATATGTGGATGACATACTATTGATGGGAAATGATATAGAATTTTTGGAAAGCATAAAGGCCTACTTGAATAAGTGTTTTTCAATGAAGGACCTTGGAGAAGCTGCTTACATATTAGGCATCAAGATCTATAGAGATAGATCGAGATGCCTCATTTGTCTTTTGCAAAGCACAAACCTTGACAAGATATTGAAGAAGTTCAATACGGATCAGTCCAAGAAGGGGTTCTTGCCTGTATTGCAAGATGTGAGATTGAGCACGGCTCAATGCCCGACCTCGGCAGAAGATAGAGAAAAGATGAGTGTCATCCCCTATGCCTCAGCCATAGGGTCTATTATGTATGCCATGCTGTGTACCAGACCTGATGTGAACCTTGCCGTAAGTTTGGTAGGGAGGTACCAAAGTAATCCCGGCATGGAACACTGGACAGCGGTCAAGAACGTCCTGAAGTACCTGAAAAGGACTAAGGATATGTTTCTCGTTTATGGAGGTGACGAAGAGCTCGTCGTAAAGGGTTATGTCGATGCTAGCTTCGACACAGATCCGGATGACTCCAAGTCACAAACCGGATACGTGTATATTTTGAATGGTGGGGCAGTCAGCTGGTGCAGTTGCAAGCAAAGCGTCGTGGCGGGATCTACATGTGAAGCAGAGTACATAGCAGCCTCGGAGGCAGCACAGGAAGCAGTCTGGATGAAGGAGTTCATCACCGACCTAGGAGTAATTCCCAATGCGTCGGGCCCGATGACTCTCTTCTGTGACAACACTGGAGCTATTGCCCTTGCCAAGGAGTCCAGGTTTCACAAGAAGACCAGGCATATCAAGCGTCGCTTCAACTCCATTCGTGAATATATTCAAGATGGAGACATAGATATTTGTAAAGTGCATACGGATATGAATGTCGCAGATTTGTTGACTAAACCTCTTCCTCGAGCAAAACATGATCAACACAGAACTCTATGGGTGTTCGATTCATCACAATGTAACTAGATTATTGTCGGTGTGGAACGACACCTATGGGATCACAAGAATCCCTACTACGGTTGTCGGGGCGCAGGGTTGCAAGAAGAGCAGGATTAGTAATCAGCACAAGGATCGTTTACCCAGGTTCGAGCCGCGAGGATGCGTAAAACCCTAGTCCTGCTTTGGTGGATGTATTGAGTGTTCTTGAGCCCTCCAACTAGCTATGGTGGCTGAGCCATTTCAGAGAGCCGAATCCTTCTCCAGTACGCCACGGGCCTCCTTTTATAGTCGAAAGGGGCTGCCACAGTGGCACACAGGAGGTGGAAAGGCGTACAGTGCTACAAGCTTATCGCTTGTATTACAGGACAAGACGCATTTAATGCGCCGCTGAGGTGTCCCCTAGCTTTATCGGGGACGGGAGCGAGGCCCGTCCCATCCGTTGCCGCTCCTCCTCGCTTCCACACGCGCCCTGGCCAGCGATGCGTGCGGCGCCATGTAGGTAGGCAGGCAGTTGAGGTGGCGCGGTGGTAGGGTCTTCACGAAGATCTGCATGCTGCCACGCAGGCGCCGGCCAATCTAGCCTGGAAGCTGCATGTTGCCACGCAGGTGCCAGCCCAGCTGGTTGAGCTGGCAGCTGCATGCGGACGGCGGTGGAGACTTGGCTGGTGCGGGCCAGGCAGCGGCCTTGCTGGCGTCCTCGGTGAGGACCTTGCCGTGGCGCGCTGTTGTCCCCGGCAAGGATCTTGCCGGGGGTCTTGTGACTCTCCTCGGCAAGGATCTTGCCGAGGACCGTCGTCTTTTGGTCCTCATCTGATCTTGAATATTCCTTGGTCTTGACAAAGATCTGCATGCTACCATGGAGGTGCCTCCCAAGCCCTAGTTCCAACGTGGTTGGTTGAGTTGGAACCCGTGGTCTCGATGGTGGCTCACTCCGCTGGTGTGAGCGAGCCGCCCCGGCAAGGGTCTTGTCGGGGCTGCTGAGGCTGCCCCGGCAAGGGTCTTGCCGGGGGAGCCTACTTCGTCCTTCTGCTTCTTTGTGTTCTTGGCCTTGGCGTTGCCTTGGATGTCTTGTACTTCGGTTTTACCTCGGTTCACCTCCCCTGTTCTGCTTGGTGCGGCCATGGGCGCGGCTCCGACTGTCCGTGCACAGGTAAAGGGGTACAAAGGTGCGCCCCTTCTTTTGTACACCGACAATTATTGACTCTAGTGCAAGTGGGAGACTGTTGGAAATATTCCCTAGAGGCAATAATAAAGTGGTTATTATTATATTTCCTTATTCATGATAATTGTCTATTGTTCATGCTATAATTGTGTTATCCGGAAATCGTAATACATGTGTGAATACATAGACCTCAACATGTCCCTAGTGAGCCTCTAGTTGACTAGCTCGTTGATCAATAGATGGTTACGGTTTCCTTACCATGGACATTGGATGTCATTGATAACGGGATCACATCATTAGGAGAATGATGTGATGGACAAGACCCAATCCTAAGCATAGCACAAGATTGTGTAGTTCGTCTGCTAAAGCTTTTCTAATGTCAAGTATTATTTCCTTAGACCATGAGATTGTGCAACTCCCGGATACCGTAGGAATGCTTTGGGTGTGCCAAACTTCACAACGTAACTGGGTGGCTATAAAGGCACACTACGGGTATCTCTGAAAGTGTTTGTTGGGTTGGCACGAATCGAGACTGGGATTTGTCACTCCGTGTGACGGAGAGGTATCTCTAGGCCCACTCGGTAGGACATCATCATAATCAGCTCAATGTGACCAAGGAGTTGATCACGGGATGATGTGTTACAAACGAGTAAAGAGACTTGCCAGTAACGAGATTGAACAAGGTATAGGGATACCGACGATCGAATCTCGGGCAAGTATCATACCGGTAGACAAAGGGAATTGTATACGGGATTGATTGAATCCCCGACATCGTGGTTCATTCGATGAGATCATCGTGGAACATGTGGGAGCCAACATGGGTATCCAGATCCCGCTGTTGGTTATTGACCAGAGAGATGTCTCGGTCATGTCTACATGCCTCCCGAACTCGTAGGGTCTACACACTTAAGGTTCGATGACGCTAGGGTTATAGGGAAAGTTTGTACGTGGTTACCGAATGTTGTTCAGAGTCCCGGATGAGATCCCGGACGTCACGAGGAGTTCCGGAATGGTTCGGAGGTAAAGAATGATATATAGGAAGTGAGGATTTGGACACCGGAAGTGTTCCGGGCATCACCGGTAATGTATCGGGACCAGCGGAAGGGTTCCGGGGGTCCATCGGGAGGGGCCACCTGCCCCGGAGGCGTGCATGGGCCAAGAGTGAGAAGGGACCAGCCCCTGAGTGGGATGGTGCGCCTCCCACCAAGGCCCAAGGCGCAGCAAAAGGGGAAGGGGGAAAACCCTAGGCGCAGATGGGCCTAAGGCCCACCCTAGGGCGCGCCCCCTCTCTTCCCCTCTTGGCCGCCCCCTCCATCCCATCTAGGGCTGCCGCCCCCCTTAGGGTGGGAACCCTAGAGGGGGCGCACCCCCTTCCCTCCTCCTATATATAGTGGGGGTTTTGGGGCTGCCAAAGACACGAGTCTCTCTCTCTCTCTCTCTCTCTCGGTGCAGCCCTACCTCTCCACATCATCATCCGTCGTAGTGCTTGGTGAAGCCCTGCTGGAGAACCACACTGCTCCAACACGACCACGCCATCGTGCTGCTGCTGGAGTTGTCTTCCCCAACCTCTCCCTCCTCCTTGCTGGATCAAGGCGTGGGAGACGTCACCGGGCTGCACGTGTATTGAACGCGGAGGCGCCGTTGTTCGGCGCTTAGATCGGAATCGACCGCGATCTGAATCGCTGCGTGTACGAATCCACCAACCGCGTTCTTGTAATGCTTCCGCATCGCGATCTTCAAGGGTATGAAGATACACTCCCCTCTCTCTCGTTGCTAGTCTCTCCATAGATTGATCTTGGTGATGCATAGAAATTTTTAATTTTTGCAACGATCTCCGACAATTGTCGGGGAAGCTTTGTGTTTAGAGTTTTTGTTAAGAGTCTTGTTTCAGTTTTTAATTTACTTTTTGTAGCAAGTGTTGTTAGTAGAAAATCCCAACAAGATTAACATGGCTTGTAATCTTGGAAGCTTTGCTACTCCTAGCAATAGTTTCATGCGTGAAACTATAGCACAACCTGATGTTGTTGCCGTTAAGTATGAGATAAAACCGACCCTAGTCTCTATGGTTCAACGGGACCAATTTGGAGGCTCTGCTTTTGAGTATCCGGTAAGCACTTGCGTAATTTTTCTGAATTGTGCAACATGACACGTACTAGAACTTATGACCCTGACACTGTGAAGTTGCGTCTATTTCCTTTGTCTTTGAAAGGGAGAGAAAAAGAATGTCTCATAGCTTTGCCTAGAGGTAATATAACTTCATGAACTGATTACTGGAGTAAGTTTATCCAAGTTTTTCCCACCTGCAAAAATTATGCAACTTTATTCACATATAACATGTTTTAAGCAAGAAGATCGTGAGCCACTAGAGCTTGTGTGGGATCACATGAAGGAGGCTATAAGGAATTGTCATAACCATGGAATGGAAGAATAGCTAACACTTCATATGTTTTATAATGCCTAAAATCCTATGTCGAAAACTAAGCTTGATACTGCTGCAAGAGGAACTATTATGCGTAAGCCCATCACTGATGATAACAATTTGCTTGATGAAATGCAAGAAAACTATGCTCAATGGCATGTTGAGAGGGCTACCACCAAGTGAGTTAATGCAATAGAAGAGAAGAATACAGAGTTCACCGCTAAAATTGATGAACCCATCTCCGTCATGAAAGGTAAAGAAGAGGTAATGTGAATGCTATTACTCATGAAGAAGTTAATGATGCCAATTTTATTGCTCGTAATAGCTATAATCTCAACTAAAAAAAATAATGGTATGCTCCTAGATTACCTTATCCTAATAGTGGAGCACCAAATAAGTCTAATGGAACTAGCAATGGCAATAGAAATACTCTAGAGCAAACTCTTATAAAAGTATTGCTAGTTAAAGTGAGCATAATGAAACTTTTAAAAATATCATGAAGAATCATGATAACTTACTTGGTCAATTGACCAATATGATTCCTAGACTCAGTAATGATGTGCAGTCTCTTGACGGAAGAACTAAGAACATGGAAGCACAAGTGGCTAAAATTGGGAAGAGCCAAACTTTAATTCTAGCCAAGTTTGTAGGTAAACCGGAACGTAACCCGGTTGAAGATGTTAAGATGGTGAGAAGTAACAAAGATAATGCAGAAGAGCTTGATAAAAGCCATGTGCCAGAGTATACATACACGGTTGCAGATTTTTATTCTTGTAGACTCTGTTGGGCCTCCAAGCGCAGAGTTTTTTAGGACAGCAGCAAATTTCCCTCAAATGGATGACCTTAGGTTTATCAATCTATGGAAGGTGTAGGATGAAGATGGTCTCTCTCAAACAACGCTACAATCAAATACAAGAAATCACTTGTGTCTTCAACACACCCAATACAATGGTAAATTGTATAGGTGCACTAGTTCAGCGAAGAGATGGTGATACAAGTGTAGTATGGATAGTAGATATAGGTTTTTGTAATCTGAAATAATAAAAACAGCAATGTAGCAAGTAACAAAAGTGAGCACAAACGGTATTTCAATGCTTAGAAATAAGGCCTAGGGTTTATACTTTCACTAGTGCAATATCTCAACAGTGCTAACATAATTGAATCATATAAAAATCCCTCAATGTGCGACAAAGCATCAGTCCAAAGTTCTTATCAATAGCGGAGAACATAAAATGAAATAGTTGTAGGTAGCAAACCACCTCAAAGTTATCTTTCCGGTCAATCTATTGACCCATCCCTATAAGTGTCACAAACAGCCCTAGAGATCGTACTACAATAACACCATCTAATATGCATCAATCAACTCTAATATCACTTAGATACTCCAAATGTCACCACAAGTATCCGTGAGTTAATTATTTGATGTGCATCAAGCAATTTTAGATTCATAATATTCAGTCCAACACAAAGAACTTCAAAGATTACCCCAATGTTTCTATCGGAGAAAGTAGGACGGAAACGTTTATCAACCTATGTGCCTAGATTACCCCAATGTCACCATGGGAATCCGCAAGTTGATTACCAAAATATATATCAATTGACTCAATAGAATACCCCATTGTCACCACGGGTATCAACATGCACGACATACATCAAGTGATCTCAAACCCAAATATACAATCCAACATACAAAAATTGAAAGAGCAAGACTCAATTCATCACAACGGTATAGAGAGGGAAGAAGACCATATGATTCCACTATATTAACAAAGCTCATGGTACATCAAGAACATGCCCTATCAAGATCACGAGAAAGAGAGATCAAACACATAGCTACTAGTACATACACTCAACCCTGAGGGTGAACTATGCCCTCCTCGTCATGGAGGCAGCGGGGATGACGAAGGTGGCCTCTGGTGATGATTTACCCCTCCGGCAGGGTGCCGGAGAAGGCCTCCAGATGATATCGCTTCGGTAAAGAGGCTTGCGGTGGCGGCGTGAAAGTCCTAGGTTTTTTTTCTGGGGGTTTCTGGATTTATAGAATTTTTCAACGTTGGTTTCACGCTAACTAGAGTTACGAGGGGCCCACAAGCTTGGATGATCATCACCCCCTAGGGTGCGTGGGGTGAGCTTGAGGCCGCCTCGTGGGTCTTCTTGTCCTCCATCGAAGCTTCGGGGGTCTCTTATGTTCCAAAAGAATCACCATAAGTTTTCTTGGTATTTGACTTTGTTTGGTATGGATTTTTTGGAAAACCAAAAACATGCAGAAAACAACAATTGGCACCGGGCACTAGGTTAATAGGTTAGTTCATGAAAATCATATAAATGTGCACCAAAACCATGTAGAACTCGTATAAATGTGGCATGAATACTTTATAAATTATAGATACATCGGAGTCGTATCACAACTATACTAAGTTTGCAGGTCAAGAAGCAGAGGTCTATCTAGGCGTATCGATCGTAAGTGAACCAAAACCTTCTCGTTATTTCGGTTTAAACAACTGAGTTCCTTATGATTAGGATTTCTCTATGTTGCTCGAGGACGATCAAGTTTAAGCTTGAGGGAATCGATGAGTGTTATTTTTGAAGGAAATATGCCCTAGAGGCAATAATAAAGTTGTTATTTATATTTCCTTATATCATGATAAGTGTTTATTATTCATGCCAGAATTGTATTAACCGCAAACTTAGTACATGTGTGAATACATAGACAAACAGAGTGTCACTAGTATGCCTCTACGTGACTAGCTCGTTGATCAAAGATGGTTAAGTTTCCTGGCCATTGACATGAGTTGTCATTTGATGAATGTGATCACATCATTAGAGAATGATGTGATTGACATGACCCATCCATTAGCTTAGCACTATGATCGTTTAGTTTGTTGCTATTGCTTTCTTCATAACTTATACATGTTCCTACGACTATGAGATTATGCAACTCCCGAATACCGGAGGAACACTTAGTGTTCTATCAAACGTCACAATGTAACTGGGTGATTATAAAGATGCTCTACAGGTGTCTCCGATGGTGTTTGTTGGGTTGGCATAGATCGAGATTAGGATTTGTCACTCCGTGTTTCAGAGAGGTATCTCTGGGCCCTCTTGGTAATGCACATCACTATAAGCCTTGCAAGCAATGTGACTAATGAGTTAGTTGCGGGATGATGTATTATGGAACGAGTAAAGAGACTTACCAGTAACGAGATTGAACTAGGTATTGAGACACCGACAATCGAATCTCGGGCAAGTAACATACCGATGACAAAGGGAACAACATATGTTGTTATGCGGTTTGACCGATAAAGATCTGCGTAGAATATGTAGGAACCAATATGAGCATCCAGGTTCCGCTATTGGTTATTGACCGGAGATGAGTCTCGGTCATGTCTACATAGTTCTCGAACCCGTAGGGTCCGCACGCTTAACGTTCGATGACGATCGGTATTATGAGTTTATGTTTTTTGATGTACCAAAGGTTGTTCGGAGTCCCGGATGTGATCACGGACATGACGAGGAGTCTCGAAATGGTCGAGACATAAAGATTGATATGTTGGAAGGCTATGTTGGACACCGGAAGGTTCCGAGTGGTTCGAGCATTTTTCTGGAGCACCGGGAGGTTACCGAAACCCCCCGGGGAGTTAATGGGCCTTAATGGGCCATGGTGGAAGAGGAGGAGGCGGCCAAGGTGGGGGCGCGCCTCCCCAAGCCCAATCTGAATTGGGAGGGGGGCCGCCCCCCCTTTCCTTCTCTCCCTCTCCCTCTTCCTTCTTCTCCCACTCCAACTAGGGAAGGGGGAAACCTACTCCTACTGGGAGTAGGACTCCCCCCTTGGGCGCGCCATAGAGAGGGCCGGCCCTCCCCTCCTCTACTCCTTTATATACGGGGGAGGGGGCATCCCATAGACACACATGTTGATTGTTTAGCCGTGTGCGGTGCCCCCTCCATAGATTTCCACCTCGGTCATATCGTTGTAGTGCTTAGGCGAAGCCCTGTGTCGGTAACTTCATCATCACCGTCATCACGCCGTCGTGCTGACGAAACTCTCCCTCGACCTCAGCTGGAACTAGAGTTCGTGGGACATCACCGAGCTGAACGTGTGCAGATCGCGGAGGTGTCGTATCTTTGGTGCTTGGATCAGTCGGATCATGAAGACGTACGACTACATCAACCGCGTTGTCATAATGCTTCCGCTTTCGGTCTATGAGGGTACGTAGACAACACTCTCCCCTCTCGTTGCTATGCATCACCTAGATAGATCTTGCATGTTCATAGGATTTTTTTTTGAAATTACTGCGTTCCCCAACAGTGGCATCCGAGCCAGGTCTATGCGTAGATGTTATATGCACGAGTAGAACACAAAGAGTTTTGGGCGATAATAGTCATACTGCTTACCAGCATGTCATACTTTGATTCGGCGGTATTGTTGGATGAGGCGGCCCAGACCGACATTACGTGTACGCTTACGCGAGACTGGTTCTACCGACGTGCTTCGCACACAGGTGGCTAGTGGGTGTCTGTTTCTCCAACTTTAGTTGAATCGAGTGTGGCTACACCCGGTCCTTGTTGAAGGTTAAAACAGCACACTTGACGAAAAATCGTTGTGGTTTTTGATGCATAGGTAAGAACGGTTCTTGCTAAACCCGTAGCAGCCACGTAAAACTTGCAACAACAAAGTAGAGGACGTCTAACTTGTTTTTGCAGGGCATGTTGTGATGTGATATGGTCAAGACATGATGCTATATTTTATTGTATGAGATGATCATGTTTTGTAACAGGGTTATGGGCAACTGGCAGGAGCCATATGGTTGTCGCTTTATTGTATGCAATGCAATCGCCATGTAACTGTTTTTACTTTATCGCTAAGCGGTAGCGATAGTCGTAGAAACAATAGTTGGCGAGACGACAACGATGCTACGATGGAGATCAAGGTGTCGCGCCGGTGACGATGGTGATCATGACGGTGCTTTGGAGATGGAGATCAAAGGCACAAGATGATGATGGCCATATCATATCACTTATATTGATTGCATGTGATGTTTATCCTTTATGCATCTTATTTTGCTTAGTTTGGCGGTAGCATTATAAGATGATCTCTCACTAAATTTCAAGGTATAAGTGTTCTCCCTGAGTATGCACCGTTGCGACAGTTCGTCGTGCCGAGACACCACGTGATGATCGGGTGTGATAAGCTCTACGTTCACATACAACGGGTGCAAGCCAGTTTTGCACACGCAGAATACTCGGGTTAAACTTGACGAGCCTAGCATATGCAGATATGGCCTCGGAACACTGAGACCGAAAGGTCGAGCGTGAATCATATAGTAGATATGATCAACATAGTGATGTTCACCATTGAAAACTACTCCATCTCACGTGATGATCGGACATGGTTTAGTTGATATGGATCACGTGATCACTTAGATGATTAGAGGGATGTCTATCTAAGTAGGAGTTCTTAAAGTAATATGATTAATTGAACTTTAATTTATCATGAACTTAGTACCTGATAGTATTTTTGCATGTCTATGTTGTTGTAGATAAATGGCCCGTGCTACTGTTCTGTTGAATTTTAATGCGTTCCTAGAGAAAGCTAAGTTGAAAGATGATGGTAGCAACTACACGGACTAGGTCCGTACCTTGAGGATTATCCTCATTGCTGCACAGAAGAATTACATCCTGGAAGCACCGCTGGGTGCTAGGCCTGCTGCAAATGCTACTGATGACGTTAAGAACGTCTGGCAGAGCAAAGCTGATGACTACTCGATAGTTCAGTGTGCCATGATTTACGTCTTAGAACCGAGACTTCAACGATGTTTTGAACGTCATGGAGCATATGAGATGTTCCAGGAGTTGAAGTTAATATTTCAAGCAAATGCCCGGATTGAGAGATATGAAGTCTCCAATAAGTTCTATAGCTGCAAGATGGAGGAGAATAGTTCTGTCAGTGAACATATACTCAGAATGTCTGGGTACCACAACCACTTGACTCAACTGGGAGTTAATCTTCCTGATGATAGTGTCATTGACAGAGTTGTTCAATCACTGCCACCAAGCTACAAAAACTTCGTGATGAACTATAATATGCAAGGGATGGATAAGACAATTCTCGAGCTCTTCGCGATGCTAGAAGCTGCGGAGGTAGAAATCAAGAAGGAGCATCAAGTGTTGATGGTCAACAAGACCACCAGTTTCAAGAAGAAGGGCAAAGGGAAGAAGGGGAACTTCAAGAAGAACGACAAAAGTTGCTGCTCAAGTGAAGAAGCCCAAGTCTGTACTTAAGCCTGAGACCGAGTGCTTCTACTGCAAAGGGACTGGTCACTGGAAGCGGAACTGCCCCAAGTATTTGGCGGATAAGAAGGATGGCGAAGTGAAAGGTATATTTGATATACATGTTATTGATGTGTACTTAACTAATGCTCATAGTAGCGCCTGGGTATTTGATACTGGTTCTGTTGCTCATATTTGCAACTCGAAACAGGGGCTATGGATTAAGCAAAGATTGGCTAAGGACGAGGTGACGATGCGCCTGGGAAATGGTTCCAAAGTCGATGTGATCGCCGTCGGCACGCTACCTCTACATCTACCTTCGGGATTACTCTACATCTACCTTCGGGATTAGTTTTAGACCTGAATAATTGTTATTTGGTGCCAGCGTTGAGCATGAACATTATATATGGATCTTGTTTGATGCGAGACGGTTATTCATTTACATCAGAGAATAATGGTTGTTCTATTTATATGAGGTATATCTTTTATGGTCATGCACCCTTGATGAGTGGTCTATTTTTGTTGAATCTCGATAGTAGTGATACACATATTCATAGTATTGAAGCCAAAAGATATAAGTTCAATAATGATAGTGCAACTTATTTGTGGCACTGCCGTTTAGGTCATATTGGTGTAAAGCGCATGAAGAAACTCCATGTTGATGGGCTTTTGAAATCACTTGATTATGAATCACTTGATACTTGCGAACCATGCCTCATGGGCAAGATGACTAAGGCTCCGTTCTCCGGAACTATGGAGCGAGCAACAAACTTGTTGGAAGTAATACATACTGATGTATGCGGTCCAATGAGTGTTGATGCTCGCGGCGGGTATCATTATTTTCTAACCTTCACAGATGATTTGAGCAGATATGGGTATATCTACTTGATGAAACATAAGTCTGAAACATTTGAAAAGTTCAAAGAATTTCAGAGTGAAGTGGAAAATCATCGTAACAAGAAAATAAAGTTTCTACGATCTGATCGTGGAGGAGAATATTTGAGTTACGAGTTTGGTCTTCATTTAAAACAATGTGGAATAGTTTCGCAACTCACGCCACCTGGTACAGCACAGCGTAATGGTGTGTCTGAACGTCATAACCACACTTTATTAGATATGGTGTGATCTATGATGTCTCTTACTGATTTACCGCTATCGTTTTGGGATTATGCTTTAGAGACGGCTGCATTCACGTTAAATAGGGCACCATCTAAATCCGTTGAGACGACACCTTATGAACTGTGGTTTGGGAAGAAACCCAAGTTGTCGTTTATGAAAGTTTGGGGCTGCGATGCTTATGTGAAAAAGCTTCAACCTGATAAGCTCGAACCCAAATCGGAGAAATGTGTCTTCATAGGATACCCAAAGGAGACTGTTGGGTACACCTTCTATCACAGATTCGAAGGCAAGATATTCATTGCTAAGAATGGATCCTTTCTAGAGAAGGAGTTTCTCTCGAAAGAAGTGAGTGGGAGGAAAGTAGAACTTGATGAGGTAATTGTACCTGCTCCCGAATAGGAAAGTAGTTCATAACAGAAATCTGTTCCAGTGATTCCTACACCAATTAGTGAGGAAGCTAATGATAGTGATCATGAAAATTCAGATCAAGTTACTGCTGAATCTCGTAGGGCTACCAGAGTAAGATCCGCACCAGAGTGGTACGATAATCCTGTTTCAGACGTCATGTTACTAGACCATAACGAACCTACGAACTATGAGGAAGCGATGATGAGCCCAGATTCCGCGAAATGGCTTGAGGCCATGAAATCTGAGATGGGATCCATGTATGAGAACAAAGTGTGGACTTTGGTTGACTTGCCCGATGATCAGCAGGTCATCGAGAATAAATGGATCTTCAAGAAGAAGATTGACGTTGACGGTAATGTTACTGTCTACAAAGCTCGACTTGTTGCGAAAGGTTTTCGACAAGTTCAAGGAGTTGAGTACGATGAGACATTCTAACCCGTAGCGATTCTTAAGTCTGTCCGAATCATCTTAGCAATTGCCGCATTTTATGATTATGAAATTTGGCAAATGGATGTCAAAACTGCATTCTTGAATGGATTTCGGGAAGAAGAGTTGTATATGATGCAACCAGAAGGTTTTGTTGATCCAAAGGATGCTAACAGAATGTGCAAGCTCCAGAGATCCATTTATGGACTGGTGCAAGCCTCTCGGAGTTGGAATAAATGTTTTGATAGTGTGATCAAAGCATATGGTTTTATACAGACTTTTGGAGAAGCCTGTATTTACAAGAAAGTGAGTGGGAGCTCTGTAGAATTTCTAATATTATATGTGGATGACATATTGTTGATTGGAAATGATATAAATTTTTTGGATAGCATAAAAGGATACTTGAATAAAAGTTTTTCAATGAAAGACCTCGGTGAAGCTGCTTATATATTGGGCATCAAGATCTACAGAGATAGATCAAGACGCTTAATTGGACTTTCACAAAGCACATACCTTGATAAGATTTTGAAGAAGTTCAAAATGGACCAGTCAAAGAAAGGGTTCTTGCCTGTGTTACAAGGTGTGAAGTTGAATGAGACTCAATGCCCGACCATTGTAGAAGATAGAGAGAAAATGAAAATCATTCCCTATCCTTCAACCATAGGTTCTATCATGTATGCAATGTTGTGTACCAGACCTGATGTGTGCCTTGCTATAAGTACAGTAGGGAGGTACCAAAGTAATCCAGGAGTGGATCACTAGACAGCGGTCAAGAACATCCTGAAATACCTGAAAAGGACTAAGGATATGTTTCTCGTTTATGGAGGTGACAAAGAGCTCGTCGTAAATGGTTACGTCAATGCAAGATTTGACACTGATCTGGATGACTCTAAGTCACAAACCGGATATGTGTTTATACTGAACGGTGGAGCTGTCAGTTGGTGCAGTTCTAAGCAGAGCGTCGTGGCGGGATCTACGTGTGAAGCGGAATACATAGATGCTTCGGAAGCAGCAAATGAAGGAGTCTGGATGAAGGAGTTCATATCCGATCTAGGTGTCATACCTAGTGCACCGGGTCCAATGAAAATCTTTTGTGACAATACTGGAGCAATTGCCTTGGCGAAGGAATCCAGATTTCACAAGAGAACCAAGCACATCAAGAGACGCTTCAATTCCATCCGTCATCAAGTTTCAGAAGGGGACATAGAGATTTGCAAGATACATACAGATCTAAATGTTGCAGACCCGTTGACTAAGCCTCTTTCACGAGCAAAACATGATCAACACCAAGACTCCATGGGTGTTAGAATCATTACATTGTAATCTAGATTATTGACTCTAGTGCAAGTGGGAGACTGAAGGAATATGCCCTAGAGGCAATAATAAAGTTGTTATTTATATTTCCTTATATCATGATAAGTGTTTATTATTCATGCCAGAATTGTATTAACCGCAAACTTAGTACATGTGTGAATACATAGACAAACAGAGTGCGACTAGTATGCCTCTACGTGACTAGCTCGTTGATCAAAGATGGTTAAGTTTCCTAGCCATTGACATGAGTTGTCATTTGATGAATGTGATCACATCATTAGAGAATGATGTGATTGACATGGCCCATCCATTAGCTTAGCACTATGATCGTTTAGTTTGTTGCTATTGCTTTCTTCATAACTTATACATGTTCCTATGACTACGAGATTATGCAACTCCCGAATACCGGAGGAACACTTAGTGTGCTATCAAACGTCACAACATAACTGGGTGATTATAAAGATGCTCTATAGGTGTCTCCTATGGTGTTTGTTGGGTTGGCATAGATCGAGATTAGGATTTGTCACTCCGTGTTTTGGAGAGGTATCTCTGGGCCCTCTCGGTAATGCACATCACTATAAGCCTTGGAAGCAATGTGACTAATGAGTTATTTGCGGGATGGTGCATTACGGAACGAGTAAAGAGACTTGCCGGTAACGAGATTGAACTAGGTATTGAGATACCGATGATCGAATCTCGGGCAAGTAACATACCGATGACAAAGGGAACAACATATGTTGTTATGCGGTTTGACCGATAAAGATCTTCGTAGAATATGTAGGAACCAATATGAGCATCCAGGATCCGCTATTGGTTATTGACCGGAGATGAGTCTCGGTCATGTCTACATAGTTCTCGAACCCGTAGGGTCCGCACGCTTAACGTTCGATGACGATCGGTATTATGAGTTTATGTGTTTTGATGTACCGAAGGTTATTCGGAGTCCCGGATGTGATCACGGACATGACGAGGAGTCTCGAAATGGTCGAGACATAAAGGTTGATAAAATGGAAGGCTATGTTTGGACACCGGAAAGGTTCCGAGTGGTTCGGGCATTTTTCTGGAGTACCGGGAGGTTACCGGAACCCCCCGGGGAGTTAATGGGCCTTAATCGGCCGTGGTGGAAGAGAGAAGGAGGCGGCCAAGGTGGGGGCGCCCCCCCCAAGCCCAATCCGAATTGGGAGGGGCCGGCCCCCTTTCCTTCTCTCCCTCTCCCTCTTCCTTCTTCTCCTACTCCAACTAGGGAAGGGGGGAAACCTACTCCTACTGGGAGTAGGACTCCCCCCCTTGGGCGCGCCATAGAGAGGGCCGGCCCTCCCCTCCTCCACTCCTTTATATACGGGGGAGGGGGCACCCCATAGACACACAAGCTGATTGTTTAGCCGTGTGCGGTGCCCCCCCTCCACGGATTTCCACCTCAGTCATATCGTTGTAGTGCTTAGGCGAAGTCCTGCGTCGGTAACTTCATCATCACCGTCATCACGTCGTCGTGCCGACGAAACTCTCCCTCAACCTCAGCTGGATCTAGAGTTCGTGGGACATCACCGAGCTGAACGTGTGCAGATCGCGGAGGTGCCGTACCTTCGGTGCTTGGATCGGTCGGATCGTGAAGACGTACGACTACATCAACCGTGTTGTCATAACGCTTCCGCTTTCGGTCTACGAGGGTACGTAGACAACACTCTCCCCTCTCGTTGCTATGCATCACCTAGATAGATCTTGCGTGTTTACGATTTTTTTTTTGAAATTACTGCGTTCCCCAACAATTTTTACACTCCTCTAACCCGAGTTTAAACCGAAATATTTCATTAAATCTGAGATATTCGCTCTAATATTGCTACCAATGACCGATGAATACAAAGGATTCAAATATCTGATCTTTATTTTATTTCCACAGGATATGGGCTATATATGGACGAAATCAAGCCAACACATGGAATGAGTAAAGTGGAGATTGAGGGGATCAAGCGGGAGGCGCACCAGAAGAAACCGTGCAAAAGACGACCTTACATACAATCGCGCCCGCTCGTATGTGTCGTCATTTGGTGTGACAACCAAGACGTCTGATCCACCTGAACAACCTTTGCGAAGGTACCGACGCCAAATGAGCAATAAAACATCACTGAACAAGTCAGTCATCATCATCTTCACCATAGCCATCTCCATCAACCCTAGGCGCCGCCATTTCCCATCTCCATAGCCACAACCTTCACCACCACCATAATTCTCAGCAATCTAGTCATACTTGTAATCGTATTACACACACATCATCCATTGTAAAACATATTATCAACCAATCAATCTTCATGATGTGTTCTTTGATGAGTTCTTCGTGTGATCTGATCTCCATGTGTGAGTAGTTTGGTAAGGTCATGAGTTGAGGCAAGGGCCTTGCAACCCGATTATTTGTTGGAGGGATCAATGGACCTACTTTGAATTAATGTCTCGTATGTGTAGCATAAAATGGTTCCGAGGTTGTCTCTTGCCTCATTCGTGTTCTTCATCCCTGCAGGTACCCAAGATCATGGAGAACGAGCCATGGAGAGGCTAAGGGCAAGGAGACTGTGAAGTGTTATTCTGAACACCAGTGACAAAAATGTTTAGTAGGGTAATACAGATTGTACCTCTGGGGATACAAGAGGTGTAGTCATTAAACGCACAATGCTTTTGTCTGACTATTGCAATCCTAATTATCATGGCAATCTTGCATGTCGGATAGGGCCTTCAGTTGGGCAACCAACTCTTGATGCAGGATGCATGCCGGTCAAGACGTAATTTGGACACATCCCCCACTTCGATAGATAGCAAACACATCTCGATGGATGACTTCCAGAGCAAAAATTAAGATTATTTTTGGTCCCAACACAAATATATGGTTGTAACCATAAGTCCTCATACCCATGCCTATTTTTATTATAAGTGTTTTCAGTGTCAGCTTGATTTACGATCCAGTCAAAAAGCTGGAATTAATTATCTAGTAAAAAGCTTGTTTGAGACCCTAGCTTAAAGGGCACCGGCCTCTCGTGGGATCGATAACTCAGGGTCACCTCTGGGGAAAAAGGCGAGAACCCTTTCTACTCCATTTCCATATCACTAAAGGAAGTCATCATGCTCGGGTTCTGAGGCATTGGAGTCGAAAAAGACGGTGGTTGTGTAGCAGAAGGAGGTGCCAGAGTCGAATAATACAGTGGTTGGTGTGCAGGTGGCTGCAATAGTGCATCGGCAATGTTAGGTAGGTTGCTCGGGGTCTGAAGGATGCGGGGGGGGGGGGGGGTGGGATGCGGTCGTCTCCTCCGACGACCGCAATCACCAAGACTGGGGTCGCAAGCCGAATCGTTGGTGGAAGAGGGTAGCTTGTTGGGGCTGGCGGGGGAATGGGGCCGTGCCTGGGTGGGCTAGGATTTGGGGAGGTAGCGCCGACTTTTATAGCCCTAGTAGAGGCAATCATCCAGTACGCCAATCGGTATGCCATCAATGCATTTCTCCTTTTCTGATCAAGCCTTCCTTTGAAACAAATGTATGCAAGTGAGGAGATTTAGGTCTAGAAAAGTTAAAATTTTAGAAAATATACGATTTGAGGGATCTGTTAGGTGAGTGTTTTGCTAGAGATGCTCTTAAGGTTTAGAATGGACTTTACTCAACAGGGTGGTCTCTATAGATTCAGCCTGATTTTCCAATTAAAAAACTAAATGGTAACGATCTGCCACCGGACTATTAACGTTTCCAAACTAACGCCCTCGGGTACATCGAATTCCGTGCGTGAATTTTAAAATTATTTGCTCCCACGCACTTCTTTGAGCGAATTAGGAGCTCACGGTATTAAGCAGTCTGCTCAGGTTGGCAATATGAGTGAACACCTTGACAAATTTTGTTTCTAGAACATGCCAAATTTCACCTTTTCCCGTTAATGTAGCATGGCAAGTCCTTTCTGTCAGGCAATTTCTGAATAGTTAGGAAATTTTTATTTGTAGACTGATAATTCTCTGTGTTGCATCTTGACAAATTCTTTAAAACCGCATGATAATCACTCTGCTGCGATAAATCCGACATATCAAATATTTTATAACCGTGTCTCAATGCCTTCGCTAAAAGTGTTATTTTAAAGGAGCACTTCAAAATCATGACGTTCACTTAAAAAGAGTTCAATCTCGCCTCCCGGGGGAACGCGGGCCGTTATTAGGGTACATGAAAACATAAAGTAAACCTGAAAGATATTCAACATGGTTGCTTACAACCAACGGCAGCCGCATTGCAAACTGAGTCTAGCTCAGATGAGGTTCCTTGTGGTGGAATAGGTCCATCATGATTCAAGTCCTAAACTTGGCACTAGTGCTTGAATTTTTCTGAATTTATTTCAGTCTTTTTGGTGATATTCGTTCAGTGGAATATGTGTGTTGTGTTCACAAAAAATGCGGAGCCGCACATCGGAAGACATATGTGCCCGGGGCACAATCGCTTTTTAGGGCATGAGGGGGCAAAAACGTTGCTCCAACAGGTACCCTATATACAAAACAAATTCTCCCCCAACAGGTACCCTACATGCAAAACAATTGCTCGAAAAATAGGGCAGTCGTAAAATACATCACCAAGTGCTACAAATTCGGAACACTTCAGCCCTATTTATTTGGGCTTTTGCTTCTGCTTTTGCAGCCTTTTCAATTTGACCAAAAAATTATAAAAGCTCCTAAATAGGTGTTTTTGAAGCTTTTATGGCTTTTGACGAATCAATATAACAATATTTGGCTCCAAAAGCACCAAAAGCCATAAAAACTTCAAAAGCATCTATTTAGGAGCTTTTGTGGCTTTTTGGCCAAACTAAAAAACTGCAAAAGCAGAAGTAAAAGCCTAAACAAACAGGGCCTTAAACGGCTGAAGCAAAAAATTTACGAAAACACTAACGCCCACACGTGTGGGCGTTAGCCAACTCGCCCACACGCCTCCATCGCCATCCAGCGCTTTTTTCACGAATCTTGGCATGAAAAGACTGAATTTGTGTGCCACGTAGGACAACTCGTGTGTGTGGCGTGTGAGGGAGTTCGCCCGCACGCTGTTTTCTCTCCGCGGTCAACGGTTCGCCAGTCGGGGCGTGCGATGAAACTGATGTCGCGCCCGCACGCCACGCACCACTTCTGTTCCCCATCTCCCACGACTGCCCATTCTCCCACTCTCCCACACCCAAGCTGTCATTTGCCATGTCTTTTGAGGGGTACATGGCAACTGCCCTATTTGTGATTGTAAACAGATGGCAACTCTCTTTAACCCGAACATGTTATTGTTGCCACGTCTGTTTGTAGCGCTACATGGCAACTGTCTAGTGTTAGTAGGTAGCAACTCCTAAAGATACCACCATCGCCCACATGCCCGTCTCCTCTCCCACACACCAAAAGCTATCAGTTGCCATGTGTTTTTGCAGGATACATGGCAACTGCCTCTAGCGTGCTTGTAAGCAGACGACAACTCTCTCTTTACCCGAAACATATTTTTTTGCCATTTTTTAGTGCTACATGGCAACTGTCCAGTGTTAGTAGGTGGCAATTCGTAAAGTTTTTCAAATCATGATAACTGTAGTAGACCAGACCAGACATGGCAACAACTGCAGTTGCCCAAAAATGGCCTCCGGCACTTTGACCTAAGATGGCAACTGCAGTTGAGCAACCATGGCAACTGTAGTTGTCCGACATGGCAACTGTAGTTCAGCAACATGGCAACTGTAGTTCAGCAACATGGCAACTGAAGAGGGTCCAGACCATGGCAATCGTGACGGGACGCGTGGTTACTGACACGCGGGGCATGTGACACACGGGGCGTGTGGCTCGCAGGCGGGGAGGGGCGACGGCCGAGACGAGTCGTGCGGGCCGCGTGCTCGCTCGCCTGTACGTGCTCGTGCGGGGCGAGCGCGCTGCACCAGACGTGCGGTCTGTAGCTGCGCGCGCCTGGACGCGGTCGCGCGGGCGGGGTCGTCTCCGTGCCACACAAGGCGTGCGGCACAACCACCCGATACATCACACGTGTGACAGTTATCGACGCCTAAAATTTAGGGCAGCGAGGACCACACAAGACCATAGGAAAACGAATGTTTCACATTATTCTGTTGTGTCAACTTGTGGCCTAAATAGGAAACTAGGAAACTCATAATAAGACAACCGTGATGTATTTTAAGGCAACTTTTGAAAATAAACATTTTCTATCTTATAAATCACTTTTTGGTGCTGCAAATTTTGTTGGGAGCCTATTTTAGTGCCTAAAATAGGGCAGCTAAACTTGCACACGGCCGTCTCCGAATCCCCGATTCGAGAGGTCTTCGAGGAGGTGAACCAATCCTGATCGAATCCTGACTCCGCTGCTGGGCAACGCAGTCGGAGCCGGCACCAACCCGTCGTCCTCCACCGCCCTCAACCACGGATTTGTTTCCTCCTGCGTGCGGTGCCACCGTTATTCCGGCTTCCCTCGAGGGCCATGGATAGTGTGGAAGATCGACCCTCCTTGGTTGCTGAGGAGAAGGACAAGCAGCCTGCTCCCTTCAGTGACGCTCCATCTCCAGTGCGCGCCGTGCTCAACCGTCCATGGCCATCCCCTATCGTGATCCCGCCGGAGGCTAATCCATCCCGCAAGTACCGCACTCTGGTGGCCACCGCCGACGACATTGGGGACCCGATCTCGCCGGAGGAGATAGCCGCGCTGGAGGACAAGAAGGACGACGATGCGGGCACACGGTTCTACAAGGCAGCTGCTCGGGCCGACGTCGTTATGAGGAATTACATCCATGAACACGGCAGCCTGTACATGGATGAGAACTGCAAGTACATGATCGACAACTCTGCACAAGTTGAGGAAATACTGTAAAATTTGACATATTCTTTAAAACCGCATGATAATCACTCTGTTGCGATAAATCTGACATATCAAATATTTTATAACTGTGTCTCAATGCCTTCGCTAAAAGTTTTATTTTAAAGGAGCACTTCAAAATCATGACGTTCACTTAAAAAGAGTTCAATCTCGCCTCCCGGGGGAACGCGGACCGTTATTAGGGTACATGAAAACATAATGTAAACCTGAAAGATATTCAACATGGTTGCTTACAACCAACGGCAGCCGCATTGCAAACTGAGTCTAGCTCAGATGAGGTTCCTTGTGGTGGAATAGGTCCATCATGATTCAAGTCCTAAACTTGGCACTGGTGCTTGAATTTTTCTGAATTTATTTCAGTCTTTTTGGTGATATTCGTTCAGTGGAATATGTGTGTTGTGTTCACAAAAAATGCGGAGCCGCACACCGGAAGACATATGTGCCCGGGGCACAATCGCTTTTTAGGGCATGAGGGGGCAAAAACGTTGCTCCAACAGGTACCCTATATACAAAACAAATTCTCCCCCAACAGGTACCCTACATGCAAAACAATTGCTCCAAAAATAGGGCAGTTGTAAAATACATCACCAAGTGCTACAAATTTGGAACACTTAAGCCCTATTTATTTGGGCTTTTGCTTCTGCTTTTACAGCTTTTTCAATTTGACCAAAAAGTTATAAAAACTCTTAAATAGGTGTTTTGAAGCTTTTATGGCTTTTGACGAATCAATATAAAAATATTTGGCTCCAAAAGCACCAAAAGCCATAAAAACTTCAAAAGCATCTATTTAGGAGCTTTTGTGGCTTTTTGGCCAAACTAAAAAACTGCAAAAGCAGAAGTAAAAGCCTAAACAACCAGGGCCTTAAACGGCTCAAGCAAAAAATTTATGAAAACACTAACGCCCACACGTGTGGGCGTTAGCCAACTCGCCCACACGCCTCCATCGCCGTCCAACGCTTTTTCACGAATCTTGGCATGAAAAGACTAAATTTGTGTGCCACGTAGGACAACTCATGTGTGTGGCGTGTGAGGGAGTTCGCCCGCACGCCGTTTTCTCTCCGCGGTCAACGGTTCGCCAGTCGGGGCGTGCGATGAAACTGATGTCGCGCCCGCACGCCACGCACCACTTCTGTTCCCCATCTCCCACGACTGCCCATTCTCCCACTCTCCCACACCCAAGCTGTCATTTGCCATGTCTTTTGAGGGGTACATGGCAACTGCCCTATTTGTGATTGTAAACAGATGGCAACTCTCTTTAACCCGAACATGTTATTGTTGCCACGTCTGTTTGTAGCGCTACATGGCAACTGTCTAGTGTTAGTAGGTAGCAACTCCTAAAGATACCACCATCGCCCACATGCCCGTCTCCTCTCCCACACACCAAAAGCTATCAGTTGCCATGTGTTTTTGCAGGATACATGGCAACTGCCTCTAGCGTGCTTGTAAGCAGACGGCAACTCTCTCTTTACCCGAAACATATTTTTTTGCCATTTTTTAGTGCTACATGGCAACTGTCCAGTGTTAGTAGGTGGCAATTCGTAAAGTTTTTCAAATCATGATAACTGTAGTAGACCAGACCAGACATGGCAACAACTGCAGTTGCCCAAAAATGGCCTCCGGCACTTTGACCTAAGATGGCAACTGCAGTTGAGCAACCATGGCAACTGTAGTTGTCCGACATGGCAACTGTAGTTCAGCAACATGGCAACTGTAGTTCAGCAACATGGCAACATGGCAACTGAAGAGGGTCCAGACCATGGCAATCATGACGGGACGCGTGGTTACTGACACGCGGGGGGTGTGACACACGGGGCGTGTGGCTCGCAGGCGGGGAGGGGCGATGGCCGAGACGAGTCGTGCGGGCCGCGTGCTCGCTCGCCCGTACGTGCTCGTGCGGGGCGATCGCGCTGCACCAGACGTGCGGTCTGTAGCTGCGCGCGCCCGGACGCGGTCGTGCGGGCGAGGTCGTCTCCGTGCCACACAAGGCGTGCGGCACAACCACCCGATACATCACACGTGTGACAGTTATCGACGTCTAAAATTTAGGGCGGCGAGGACCATACAAGACCATAGGAAAACGAATGTTTCACATTATTCTGTTGCTTCAACTTGTGGCCTAAATAGGAAACTAGGAAACTCATAATAAGACAACCGTGATGTATTTTAAGGCAACTTTTGAAAATAAACATTTTCTATCTTATAAATCACTTTTTGGTGCTGCAAATTTTGTTGGAAGCCTATTTTAGTGCCTAAAATAGGGCAGCTAAACCTGCACACGGCCGTCTCCGAATCCCCGATTCGAGAGGTCTTCGAGGAGGTGAACCAATCCTGATCGAATCCCGACTCCGTGTCACGACCGGTTTTTCAATAAAATAATTATTGAGAGACCAATCCCTTTTACGGACTAGTAAGGAAGAATTCCTTCTCACTGGTAGACAATATCTTGGTCACAGAAGAAAAATACCAGGAGTACTGAATATAATACAAGGTTGAGCGGTGGATGCCCAACAATTTATTACATGCACGCCGCTAAAACAAGACGGCAGATAGGGTGGCATACTACTAACTCACGATAATGACGGTGGTGGAAATATCACCGCGAAGCGAGTGATATGACTCCTGAAGACTACAGCTCTTCGAGCGTCGGAGTGAGGCTCGAGGAGACTTATTGCGGGTGGCGGAAGCGTATATAATACAAGTGACCAATATCCGGGATCGCGCAGGACTGACTGGGACTCCTCTAGGCGTCGGACGCGCTATCAAACTCTTCATCCAAGAGATCGCCTTCGTCAACATCTGGCCAAATCAACAAGCCAGGTGAGTACTATGAAAGTACTCGCAAGACAGTTCGGACATAAGATATAACAAATGTAAACATGAAGCATATGAACAATTTATCCAGTGCGTTCAGACATAGAGATAATAAATACTGGGTGCCAAGCGAGGGTCTGAATGACGCCTCGAGCGGAAACTGCAGAATAGTAATACTGGTGCCAAACGAGTGTTTGAATGACTCCTCGAGCGGAAAATGAAAGAATAGTAATACTGGTGCCAAACGAGTGTCTGAATGACTCCTCGAGAGGAAACTGCGAGAATAATAATGCTGGTGCCAAACGAGTGTCTGAATGACTCCTCGAGAGGAAACTGCGAGAATAATAATGCTGGTGCCAAACGAGTGTCTGAATGACTCCTCGAGAGGAAACTGCAAGAATAATAATAATGCCACAGTCGGACGTCTGAGCGACATCACATAAAGGGCTTATAACAGAAAATAAAAGACGAACATGCCACAGTCGGACGTCTGAGCGACATCACCTAAAGGGCTTATATTAAATGTAAGAAACAAAAGACACGCCGCAGTCGGACGTCTGCGCGACGTCACATAAAGGGCTTATATTGTAGCTCAATAATACAATAGTTCGGGAACATAAATTATCACAAGTACGAGACAATTATAAAGTTAGTCCATCCACAGGAATAATAATTAAACTGGATTTACCACTTGAGCTTGTTCACCGAGGACAAGTTTTTCACACGAATAGATATGGATATACTGATTACACTACTTGATCATGGATACGATGACTTGGAAGGAATTGACTCTGCAGAGTTTGTACTTAACCACAGCCAACGGATTTCAGTAGTCACGGGGACTAGTTCCGTCTACGGTGTTTTGGAAGAAACACGTCTAACCAGTACACACCCAATTCAACCTTACGAAGCCAGGGATCACCCTCGGCAACGTTCAAGAAAAACCTTGAGACGGGGAGGCTACAACCTCGCGTAGCATGGGATCAAATTTCTATACGCGCGCTCTAAGGGGGTGCCCCCCTCTCGGTCCCAACCGGAAACACCCATGCCCCCTGACCGGATGACTGGCTTTAATCCTGGGCCAAGGTACCATCATCCCAGCCTCTCTGTTTGGTGTGTACACAGAAAGAGGTTACCAACTTACTAAACCGCATCCTGGCAAATGAAACATGTGGTAGCACGGAAGGGGGAAAGAACGATAACGTGACTCCGTCCACGTTAACGTCGGAGAAAGTCGGATGACGCAAGACTGGTATGCTACAACAGTACCACCTTGCTGCCCTTCATGTCACCACATGATTAGGCCATCTCTCATCAGAGATCATCGCAACTTTGGAACATACGGGGAAAAGAACGATAACGTGACTCCGTCCACGTTAACGTCGGAGAAAGTCGGATGACGCAAGGCTGGTATGCTACAACAGTACCACCTTTCTGCCCTTCATGTCACCACATGATTAGGCCATCTCTCATCAGAGATCATCGCAACTTTGGAACACACGGGTAGTTGCCTTACAACCAACGAGGTATTTACCGACACTCATATGCCACACACAAAACTTTCAAGCAAACATGCAAACACCTGTCATATCAAATGTTCAAAACATGCTTGCCTGGTTCGGAGAAGTCGGAGTCTAGCTCGGCGAAGTTCAAGGCTCCGTCACCTCTTCCGGAACCTACGGCAATCACGAAAAATGGGTACTAACGTGAAAACCAATGCGTGCACAGAAACTTCTCCAAATATTTTTCAAATAAATCCCATAAAAAACTAGACAAAATTTGAAGATTGTCAGAAAAAGAATCACTCAAAAATCCCTTTTTATTTAGAAGTTATAAAGGTTTCTGTCCAGGGACTTATCTGTAATGAAACAGAAAAGTTCCAGGGTTTAAACTGAGAAACCAGAAAACGCTTTGGAAGGAAATGCGCTAGCTAAAGGAAGAAAACGTATTTTGCCCGAAGGCGCCAACAGAAAACGGTTCGCGAAAGAATAGAACAGAGGCTGACATGCGGGGTCCACATGTCAGTTTGAAAAGCTCGCCGGCGCCCGAAGACTGTGGTGGACGCCGGCGTCGAACCACGGCGAGTTAGGAGGATCGGAGGGTACCAAGAGCTTCAGCGTCTTCTTCCGCGTTGGTGGGTGGTGGACTCGACCAACGGGGAGCACCACGTCGACGGCGACACTATCTCCGGCGGACGGCGGCTCGGGTGATGGTGGGGAACTCTAGTGGAGGGCTGCAAACTTCGAATTGAAGCGCGAGTCAGAAGGAGGGGTGCATAGTGAAGCTACTGGCAAGAGAAGGGAGGTGGAGGTGCACACACGGGGGCGAATCGAGCTGGATCCCGTGGCGGGTCGCGGCGGCCGGAGTCGAGGAAGGAGACCTCCTCGGGGCTCTTCCAGTGGCTAGGCGTGCTTTAGGTGGAGTGCAGGGATGGTGTGTGCTCGAGTTGAAGCTCGGGGCCTCTATTTATAGGCGGATCGACGGGGTGGGCGTGAACGGAGAATCTCCGGCGAGCGATTACGGCGATGCAGTGGATTGGCAGGAGGTTTGAGTGGCTAGGCAGCATCAGTGGAGGTTACTGGTGTCATTCCACAGCTAAACGGAGTTGGTCTTGGCGTAATGGTGTCGATCCACGGTGAGATGGCCACACGGGCTCGACGGCGGCAGAGAGCGCGCTCCGCGCCCTACGGTTCACGACGAGAGCGGCAACGTGTTCGGGGGAGTGGAAGGCCACGCGGCGAGCTCCGGTGGCTTGGGCGGCCTTGGGTGGCGCCGTCAGCGCCGTGCCTCCCGCTGGCGGCCGCAAAGCCGCCGCTGGCATCGGTCACGGGGCGGCGCACCTTCTGCTGCTTGTCGCCGTCGTCCGCAAGGTGCCAGGCGTTCGTGCGGTGTAGGAACAAGGGGGAGGGGACGAGGAGCAAGGCGACATCGGGGCACTGTCGAGATCGACAACCATCTCTGAAGAAAACGACAGTAAGCCACTGAACTGTTCTCTGAATTATCTGAACTTGACAATGACCATGCACTGCAGGTGCTCGACAGAATGATTTGGCTATGAGAAAGATTTTTCTGGAGCTGGTACTTGGTGAGGTGACCACTCAATGCACCCAGAGGCTGCCTGATTTTACTTGGAATTTTTGGAGAAAGTTTTGAATGAATTTCACCAAATTTGACAAATCTGGTCCAAACTTGCAGCAAGTGTAGTTTGAAAAAATTGAACTGAAGACCAGTGGATCTTCATGGATCTTGGTTGAGGGTTCAAAGGACTAGGGAGGAGAGTTGGTTTGGGGACAAAAATCCAAGCAGAAAGTGGAGTTCCTTTGTAAATCACCAATGGATAGAATAGAAGACAGAAATTTATTTGAATGAGATTTAAATGGAAAATAAACATAGGGGAGGTTCAACTTGCTGGATTAGATGCCAAACATGATCCAAAGATGAGGGAAGGGTTAGGAGAGGGTATATGTACTAAGGCCATGGCAAGAAGGAATTGTTGAAAGTGGCAAAAGATTTTTCCAAAAGCCATAGTGCATTTCCAAAAAGATTTTCAAAAGTTATTTTCCCCAAATGAAAAACATTTTGCCTTGAGTCCAAATAAAGGCAAGGATCTCCAAGACCAAAGACAGATCTTGGGTGAATCCAAATAAAACTTTTGCCATAAAAAAATATTTGAAAGGGAGTGTTCTTTTGAAGAAAAATTTAGATCACCTCCCTCAAGTCAAATAAAATCTTTTGAAAAAAACCAAATAAAGACTTGGGTGTCACACTCAGCTGCTGGGCAACGCAGTCGGAGCCGGCACCAACCCGTCGTCCTCCACCGCCCTCAACCACGGATTTGTTTCCTCCTGCGTGCGGTGCCACCGTTATTCCCGCTTCCCTCGAGGGCCATGGATAGTGTGGAAGATCGACCCTCCTTGGTTGCTGAGGAGAAGGACAAGCAGCCTGCTCCCTTCAGTGACGCTCCATCTCCAGTGCGCGCCGTGCTCAACCGTCCATGGCCATCCCCTATCGTGATCCCGCCGGAGGCTAATCCGTCCCGCAAGTACCGCACTCTGGTGGCCACCGCCGACGACATTGGGGACCCGATCTCGCCGGAGGAGATAGCCGCGCTGGAGGACAAGAAGGACGATGATGCGGGCACACGGTTCTACAAGGCAGCTGCTCGGGCCGACGTCATTATGAGGAATTACATCCATGAACACGGCAGCCTGTACATGGATGAGAACTGCAAGTACATGATCGACAACTCTGCACAAGTTGAGGAAATACGGTAAAATTTGACATATTCTTTAAAACCGCATGATAATCACTCTGTTGTGATAAATCCGACATATCAAATATTTTATAACTGTGTCTCAATGCCTTCGCTAAAAGTGTTATTTTAAAGGAGCACTTCAAAATCATGACGTTCACTTAAAAAGAGTTCAATCTCGCCTCCCGGGGGAACGCGGGCGGTTATTAGGGTACATGAAAACATAATGTAAACCTGAAAGATATTCAACATGGTTGCTTACAACCAACGGCAGCCGCATTGCAAACTGAGTCTAGCTCAGATGAGGTTCCTTGTGGTGGAATAGGTCCATCATGATTCAAGTCCTAAACTTGGCACTGGTGCTTGAATTTTTCTGAATTTATTTCAGTCTTTTTGGTGATATTCGTTCAGTGGAATATGTGTGTTGTGTTCACAAAAAATGCGGAGCCGCACACCGGAAGACATATGTGCCCGGGGCACAATCGCTTTTTAGGGCATGAGGGGGCAAAAACGTTGCTCCAACAGGTACCCTATATAAAAAACAAATTCTCCCCCAACAGGTACCCTACATGCAAAACAATTGCTCCAAAAATAGGGCAGTCGTAAAATACATCACCAAGTGCTACAAAATTTGGAACACTTAAGCCCTATTTATTTGGGCATTTGTTTCTGCTTTTACAGCTTTTTCAATTTGACCAAAAAGTTATAAAAGCTCCTAAATAGGTGTTTTTCAAGCTTTTATGGCTTTTGACGAATCAATATAAAAATATTTGGCTCCAAAAGCACCAAAAGCCATAAAAACTTCAAAAGCATCTATTTAGGAGCTTTTGTGGCTTTTTGGCCAAACTAAAAAACTGCAAAAGTAGAAGTAAAAGCCTAAACAACCAGGGCCTTAAACGGCTGAAGCAAAAAATTTACGAAAACACTAACGCCCACACGTGTGGGTGTTAGCCAACTCGCCCACACGCCTCCATCGCCGTCCAGCGCTTTTTTCACGAATCTTGGCATGAAAAGACTGAATTTGTGTGCCACGTAGGACAACTCGTGTGTGTGGCGTGTGAGGGAGTTTGCCCGCACGCCGTTTTCTCTCCGCGGTCAACGGTTCGCCAGTCGGGGTGTGCGATGAAACTGATGTCGCGCCCGCACGCCACGCACCACTTCTGTTCCCCATCTCCCACGACTGCCCATTCTCCCACTCTCCCACACCCAAGCTGTCATTTGCCATGTCTTTTGAGGGGTACATGGCAACTGCCCTATTTGTGATTGTAAACAGATGGCAACTCTCTTTCACCCGAACATGTTATTGTTGCCACGTCTGTTTGTAGCGCTACATGGCAACTGTCTAGTGTTAGTAGGTGGCAACTCCTAAAGATACCACCATCACCCACATGCCCGTCTCCTCTCCCACACACCAAAAGCTATCAGTTGCCATGTGTTTTTGCAGGATACATGGCAACTGCCTCTAGCGTGCTTGTAAGCAGACGACAACTCTCTTTTTACCCGAAACATGTTTTTTGCCATTTTTTTAGTGCTACATGGCAACTGTCCAGTGTTAGTAGGTGGCAATTCGTAAAGTTTTTCAAATCATGATAACTGTAGTAGACCAAACCATACATGGCAACAGCTGCAGTTGCCCAAAAATGGCCTCCGGCACTTTGACCTAAGATGGCAACTGCAGTTGAGCAACCATGGCAACTGTAGTTGTCCGACATGGCAACTGTAGTTGTCCGACATGGCAACTGTAGTTCAGCAACATGGCAACTGTCGTTCAGCAACATGGCAACATGGCAACTGAAGAGGGTCCAGACCATGGCAATCGTGACGGGACGCGTGGTTACGGACACGTGGGGCGTGTGACACACGGGGCGTGTGGCTCGCAGGCGGGGAGGGGCGACGGCCGAGACGAGTCGTGCGGGCCGCGTGCTCGCTCGCCCGTACGTGCTCGTGCGGGGCGATCGCGCTGCAGCAGACGTGCGGTCTGTAGCTGCGCGTGCCCGGACGCGGTCGTGCGGGCGAGGTCGTCTCCGTGCCACACAAGGCGTGCGGCATAACCACCCGATACATCACACGTGTGACAGTTATCGACGTCCAAAATTTAGGGCAGCGAGGACCACACAAGACCATAGGAAAACGAATGTTTCACATTATTCTGTTGCTTCAACTTGTGGCCTAAATAGGAAACTAGGAAACTCATAATAAGACAACCGTGTTGTATTTTTTAAGGCAACTTTTGAAAATAAACATTTCTATCTTATAAATCACTTTTTGGTGCTGCAAATTTTGTTGGAAGCCTATTTTAGTGCCTAAAATAGGGCAGCTAAACCTGCACACGGCCGTCTCTGAATCCCCGATTCGAGAGGTCTTCGAGGAGGTGAACCAATCCTGATCGAATCCCGACTCCGCTGCTGGGCAACGCAGTCGGAGCCGGCACCAACCCGTCGTCCTCCACCGCCCTCAACCACGGATTTGTTTCCTCCTGCGTGCGGTGCCACCGTTATTCCGGCTTCCCTCGAGGGCCATGGATAGTGTGGAAGATCGACCCTCCTTGGTTGCTGAGGAGAAGGACAAGCAGCCTGCTCCCTTCAGTGACGCTCCATCTCCAGTGCGCGCCGTGCTCAACCGTCCATGGCCATCCCCTATCGTGATCCCGCCGGAGGCTAATCCGTCCCGCAAGTACCGCACTCTGGTGGCCACCGCCGACGACATTGGGGACCCGATCTCGCCGGAGGAGATAGCCGCGCTGGAGGACAAGAAGGACGACGATGCGGGCACACGGTTCTACAAGGCAGCTGCTCGGGCCGACGTCGTTATGAGGAATTACATCCATGAACACGGCAGCCTGTACATGGATGAGAACTGCAAGTACATGATCGACAATTCTGCCCAAGTTGAGGAAATACGGTAAAATTTAGCCCCCCCCCCCACACTGTAGAAGATGATTCGTGCATCCATGTCAAACTTTGTTTTTGGTACATGGCAAACTTTTCACGCATTGTAAATCAGAAACTCCTTATTTAATAGCTTTATGCTTTCATAATATGTTTCTCTCATTGTAGTTGCAAGCATGTTACAGCAGAAGAAATGGAAGCGAAGATAATCAAGCAAGAGGTCACTAGGAAGCAAACATATTTATCAGAACTGGCTTTAGCGAGTTTCAATAAGAGAAAAAAGGTATAGGCATTTTCCTATCTTCTATTTGCTATTTGGTTTCTGCTTGTAAATTGTGTGCAAGTCAGTGTTTTGTTGCGTGCCGGTATATAGTCTTAGAAGAAATACCAGATTATGTTTCTTGACATTATAAATAGAAACCTAAGCTCGCATCCATGAGGACTTGAACCTGGATTTTGGGTGTGTACATCAACTATCCCAACCAAGCGAGCTAGGTTTACTTCCTGAAAATATTAAATTAGGATCACTAGCTAGCACCATGAGCTGCACAGACTGCGTGTTTCAAGATACTTTAGTGTAATTTATGAGTGTTTCAATTAAACTTAGGGAAGCTTCTGAAGATAACAGAATTTCCCTATTCCACTTCTAGCATTCTTTAGTGGCTACTGATATTAATTCTTGTTAATCCAGTTATAAGAATTAGCAGCCAACTCCATTGCAAATGTTGTTAAGAATTTCTAGCAATACATAATAGACATTTCACTTTATTGTTTCCAGTTTTGGTTCTTCTAGTAGTGCTTCTTTGTTAGTGATATTTTGTTCCCTTAGAGTTGTGTTTAATTATCTTAGTAAGTCCCGTTTGTGCAAGTTTGCAAGTGCAATCACCAATTACGTGCATCACATTACTGTGACAATGCTCAATATATAGCTGCACATATTTTGTAAATCTGATTTTTCTCTCCGTTCTCTGTGCCCAAATTGCAGGTGAAGTTTGAGTTGTGTGGTACATTGCTTTCTAGGCTCTTTTACGAGAGCAGCTGTATTTTTATGCACCTAAATTTCGTCGCCAAGCGCAAGGATAAGAAGAAACTCTTTTTCGCCGAGATAGAGGACTGTGGACGGGGTCGTGAAGAGATCTTGAAAGTACGCTGTTGCGTTCCCCTGGATTCATTATGTGAAGGTAAACCCGAATATTATCCAGATCAATGATTTATTGGTTTTGTGTTTATTCCCTATTTACCAGTTTGTTGCTATATATTTTGGCACTGAACGACCTCTTACTACTGTATTTGTTATGCAGGTGGTTATTATTACTACTGTGATGATCCTAGACGTGGCTGTAGGAAAGGGTTTGACTTCACACGATGCTACGGCTGCAGCGAGTTCCTGAAACATCCGGTTGATGGCTCGACGTACTCAGGAGGCCATGACCATCGGAGGAGGAACTATATAGTTTAGAACGTTGTTTCATTTATCAGCGGTCGAGCCTCATGGTCATGGAGGTCCATACCGGACCTTGCAGCAACGGGGTGACAGTGAGTCCCATTGTTAGTTAATTAATTCACCGTGGATTCGTACACCTGTGACACATTTTCTTCCTCTATTTCTAAATATAAGACGTCTTTAAATAGACAAGACGTCTTATATTTAGAAACAAATGTAGTACTTTACATTAATGCCCGCTGCAAGCCCGTGGTGCGTACTCTGATGTAGTATATTCACTAAGTGTGTACTGTTGTGAATTATGTAATACTTCTTTCGTCCGGTGAAAATTGTATATATAGAAATTTTATGACAAATTATGGAGTGAAGTAAAAATGCATTGGAAGATGCAAGCCACCATCCCTCTCCTTTTTAATTACCCAACCCCCAATGAGCTAAGTGACGACGACATGTATCTAGGGTAGGGTCATAGGCCTGACCTAGACACCCTCCCCAAGGACATTGCCCTAAAGTAAGAAGCATTCAAGGGATAACGTCATCCACTCGACCAGAAGCATTCCACTCGGAAGATTCAATGTCACTCGACCATAGCAATAGTCACTCGACGACCAGAAGATCTAAAGCCACTCTGTACAGCAACGGTCGGGCATTTACTCTGTAGACTTAATGGTCATTCATGTATCTTTATTGCTGGCGTTACCAGTAACGCCCCATCTTTATGTACCTTAAACCCTGTGTAACTGAGGGCGGGAGGGGTCCGCCGAACTCTATATAAGCCACCCCCCTCCTCGGGGACAAGGGTTCGCATCCCTTGTAGCTCCACACGCATAATTCAATCGACCGAGCTCCCGAGCACCGAGACGTAGGACTGTTACTTCCACCGTGAAGGGCCTGAACTCGTAAACCTTGTGTGTACAACTTCACCATAGCTAGGATCTTGCCTCCTCATACCTACCCCCCATTCTACTGTCAGGCTTAGAACCACGACAGTTGGCGCCCACCGTGGGGCAGGTGTCTTAGCGACTTTTTGGTGAGGTTGCGATTTTTTCGATTCCTGTCATCATGGTTTTTGGCGGTGGATTGGCTGAGGGCCGCGAGATCTGTCTCGGCGAGCTCATCTTCTTCGCCGACGACTCCGCCTGGCTTCAGGAAGCTCCCCTCGACGTCGAGACGCTCCCCGTCCGCGGGGCAACGCACTTTCGCGCGTGCGTTCGCGGTGTCCTTCTCCGGCAGCCGTCGACCCAGTATCGGTCGGCTCCCGTGGAGTCCTCACTCCCCGCTGTTCGCCGTCGCAAGCGATCCGGTCGGTCACGGCTTCAGCGGTGGGTGAAACACACGGTGGCTCGTCAGTCGGCCACCCCACAAGTCGCGGCAATCGTGCCCGACGAAACTCTCTATGGCCTGTTCGACTGGCTCCGTCGAGACCGCATCCGAGTGCGATAGCAGCGATCCTGCGGCTGAAGTCTTGATGGTCGACGGACCACACAGTCCGCCTGGTTTCCGCCGCGACGGCGGTGGTGATGGTGGCGGCGATCCGTCGCGCGTTCACCAGGAGTACCACCCTGAAACCCTTTCTTCGCAGCAGAGGGAGGAGCTTCACCGCCGCAACATGGACGCGCTTCACACGCCCATCATTGGGGAAACCTCTGAGGCTCGAGGCTTGGAGGAGGCGCGCGTGGCCAATTTGGCTGAGCGCACTCGACTGGAGAACCTTTAGCATGCACTCGACGAGCGTGCTCGGCAGCGGATCCCTGAGTCCAGTCGACGACATCGTCAACTTTTCCCGCCCCAGCCTCAGGTATACCGCACTCCAATTCAGAATCTCACAGCTGAGGCCCGTATAGCGGAGTCAATTCAGCCTTCCCAGTCGGAGGCTGGTAGAGGTTTGATGCAGATCCGGGCCTTACTCCGGGCAGCAGGATAGCAGAACACAGCAGTGTCTCAGTCGTGGAATAGGATTCATAGCCGATCTGTGATGGCAGATACAGTTCAGTCGGCCCACAGCCCAAAATCGCCCCTGCGGCGTGAGGGGCGTGGGCACCGGCAGGATCAGTACGTGGGGCGGAACCACGAGCAGTATGATCACCGACTCGGTCGTGATGACCGCCGTCGAGTGCCCACACCTCCTCCGAGGAGTGTGTCCTATGTGCCTTGGCAATATGATGACAGACGCCCACACAGTGGCGAGTGAAGAATACCAATCGACCCAAGAGAGCCAGGCTTTGATGCGAGATCTATTCTCGTTCAAGGTTTGGTCGATAGGAACAGAGCACACAGAGAAGGCCTTGACAGAGATCGCCCGACTGGTAGCAGAGTTCATGTCTCAAGTCCAGAGTGTTTCAGCAGAGCTATCAGGGCTGCAGAGATTCCTCCCAACTTCAGGTTGGTGACTGGAGTCAGTAAGTTCACTGGTGAGTCCAAGCCCAACACTTGGCTTGAGGATTACCGAGTGGCTGTGCAGATTGGTGGCGGCAATGATGAGGTGGCCATGAAGCATCTTCCTCTGATGCTGGAAGGTTCGGCCAGAGCATGGCTGAATCAATTGACCCCAGGCAGTATATTCAGTTGGGAGGAACTTGCCCGAGTGTTTGTCAGAACTTTTGAGGGTACTTGCAAACGGCCAGCAGGTTTAACAGAATTGCAGCATTGCGTGCAAAAACCGAATGAGACTCTGAGGGATTACATTCAGAGGTGGACCACTTGCATCACACAGTGGAAAATGTATCTCAGCATCAAGCAGTTTGTGCCTTCAAGGAAGGCGTGCGGTATCGAGAGCTTAACTTGAAATTCGGTCGGACGGGAGATATGTCTCTGACTCGGATGATGGAGATAGCCACTCGGTACGCTAACGGAGAAGAAGAGGATCGACTCTGTAGTGGGAAGAGCAAACCAGTCGGTCAGGACACTGATGGAGGTAATTCCAATCGAAAACAGGAACGTAAAGCTGAGGCTGCAGGACCTAGAGAAACTGCGGCAGTGATCCAAGAAAAGTTTAAAGGGAAACCTAAGGGGCCCTGGACCCCCAAGAAGGTAAAAGATCAAGCAGGGAATGATGTGTTCGATTTGCCATGTCACATTCACACCAAGAAGGATGAAGAGGGTAATCTGATTTACCCTAAACACACCACTCGAAAGTGTCGGCTCCTGATCCAACAATTCCGAGAAAAGCAGCCCAGTGAAAATGAGAAGGAGTCGGAAAAGGATGAGGACAAGGAAGAAGGTGATGATGGTTTTCCCAACGTCAATTCCACTCTGGTGATTTTTGCTGATGTTGAGAGCAAAAGTCGACTGAAGGTGATAAACCTAGAAGTGAATATGGTTGCTCCGGCAACGACAACATACCTGAAGTGGTCACAGACAACTATCACATTCGACCAATCTGATCATCCCGCACGCATTGCCACTCCAGGGAGGCAAGCGCTGGTAGTCGACCCAGTTGTTGGAGGCACTCGACTGACCAAATTGTTGATGGATGGTGGTAGCGGCCTGAATATTCTTTACGCTGAAACCTTGAAGGGGATGGGCATTCCGATGTCCAAGCTTAGCGAGAGCAACATGAATTTCCATGGCGTTATCCCTGGAAAGAAAGCCGAATCACTCGGCCAGATCTCTCTTAACGTGGTTTTCGGTGATTCAAAGAATTACCGTAAGAAAAAGTTGACATTTGAAGTAGTGGATTTCCAGAGTGCTTATCATGCTATTTTGGGTAGGCCTGCATATGCACGTTTTATGGCTCGACCATGTTACGTGTACCTCAAATTGAAAATGTCTGGTCCTAGAGGAGTGATCACGGTCACTGGCAATCGGCAGAAGGCAGAAGAGTGCCTCCAAAAGGGTTCGAAAATTGCCGATGCACAAATGGCAGCTGTTGAAATGCAAGAATATCAGAGGAATGCAGATCCGAGTGATTTGTTGCGAGCCAAGAAGCCTTCCATAGATTCTGCATTTCAGTCGTTCGGTGAAACAAAGTCGATTCATATTCATCCGACCGATCCTAATGCTGCTCCTACTCATATCTCAACATCAGTCGACAGCAAATAGGAAGAAGCGCTCATCCAGTTCCTCCGTGAGAACTGGGACATCTTTGCATGGAAACCTGCTGACATGCCGGGTGTACCCAGGGAACTGGCTGAGCACTGTTTGCGAGTCGACCCGAAAGTGAAACCAGTCAAAGAGCATCTTCGACGGTCCTCCGTACAGAAGAGAAAGGCAATTGGAGAGGAAGTGGCTCGGCTTCTGGCAGCTGAGTTCATCCGAGAGATTTACCACTCCGAGTGGCTCACCAATGTTGTCATGGTCCCCAAGAAGGACGACTCACTTCGTATGTTTATTAACTTCAAAACTATCAATCGGGCATGCCCGAAAGATCATTTTCCACTGCCCCGCATCGACCAAATTGTCGACTCAACTGCGGGGTGTGAGTGTTTGTCTTTTCTGGACGCATATTCCGGGTATCATCAGATCCGACTGTATGGGCCCGACCAAATAAAAACAGCTTTCATCACCCCATTCGGGTGCTTTTGCTATGTCACCATGCCATTCGGTCTCAAAAACGCTGGTGCCACATTTATGAGGATGATTCAGAAGTGCCTGCTCACTCAAATCAGTCGGAATGTGGAAGCATATATGGATGACATTGTGGTCAAGTCGCGTAAAGGTTCCAACCTGCTGACTGACCTCGCTGAAACCTTTGCCAACCTGAGAAGGTATGATATCAAGCTTAATCCGTCGAAGTGCACTTTCCAAGTTCCGGGAGGAAATTTACTTGGTTTCCTCGTTTCCGAATGAGGGATCGACGCGAACCCAGAGAAAGTTGGGGCCATACTCTGGATGAAATGCCCTGTGCGTGTGCATGACGTTCAAAAGCTTACTGGTTGTTTGGCCGCCTTGAGTCGATTCATCTCTCGCCTCGGTGAAAAGGCATTGCCTCTTTACCGACTGATGAAGAAATCTGATAAGTTCGAGTGGACTCCTGAAGCTGACGCAGCGTTTGCGGAGCTCAAAGCCCTGCTATCCACCCAGCCAGTGCTCGCTGCCCCAATCAGCAAAGAGCCTTTACTGCTTTATATTGCAGCCACTGGATAAGTCGTCAGTACAGTACTCACGGTCGAGCGGGAAGAAGAAGGAAAAGCTTATAAAGTTCAGTGCCTAGTATACTATATTTCTAAAGTCTTGACTCTGTCCAAGCAGAGATATCCGCATTATCAGAAGCTTGTTTATGGAATTTACATGACCATGAAGAAGGTTGCACATTATTTCTCAGATCATTCCATTACAGTCGTCAGCGACGCACCATTGTCAAAAATTCTGAACAACAGAGATGCAACTGGTCGAGTGGCAAAGTGGGCGATTGAACTCCTTCCATTGGATATCAAGTTTGAGGCAAAGAAAGCTATCAAGTCCCAAGCAATAGCAGATTTCCTCGCCGAGTGGGTTGAGCAGCAACAACCGACTCAGATCCACTCGGAGCATTGGAACATGTTCTTTGATGGATCTAAGATGCTGAATGGTTCTGGTGCTGGGGTGGTATTGGTATCCCCCCGAGGAGACAGGCTCAGCTATGTTCTTCAGATTCATTTTGATTCCTCCAACAATGAAGCTGAGTATGAAGCACTTCTGTACGGGTTGTGTATGGCCATTTCACTCGGCGTCCGTCGCCTAATGGTCTACGACGACTCAGATTTGGTGGTTAATCAAGTAATGAAGGAGTGGGACGTTAGGAGCCCGGCTATGACTGGCTATTGTAATGCAGTAAGAAAGTTAGAAAAGAAGTTTGAAGGGTTAGAGCTTCATCATATACCCCGACTGAAAAATCAAGCAGCTGATGCTTTGGAAAAGATAGGGTCCAAGCGTGAGCCCATTCCCAGTAATGTGTTCTTGGAACATCTTCACACGCCATCTGTCCGAGAGGATCCCTTCACGGAAGAGCCCCCACAACCTAAAAGCCCTACTGATCTGACTAAAGTTGAAATCCCAGCCGTGGTCGACTTGGTCAAGGAAGTTTTGGTTGTCATACCCGATTGGACAGTGCCGTACATTGCGTATATTCTCAGGAAAGAACTCCCAGAGGATGAAGAAGAGGCCCGTCAGATTGTCCGTCGATCGAAAGCTTTCACAGTAATGGGTGGACAGCTTTACAGAGAAAGTGTTACCGGAGTCGCTCAAAAGTGCATAACACCGGAAGAAGGTCGAGTGATCCTCAACGACATCCACTCGGGGACCTGTGGTCACCATGCGTCCTCTCGGACCATTGTGGCCAAAGCATACCGAGCGGGATTTTATTGGCCACGAGCGAATGAAATGGCAAAAGACATAGTCGACAAATATGAAGGTTGCGAGTTCTATTCCAACATGTCTCACAAGCCTGCATCAGCCCTGAAGACCATTCCACTCATCTGGCCCTTTGCTGTCTGGGGGTTAGATATGGTTGGACCTCTGAGGACTGGCAGGAGCGGCTTCACTCATGTGCTTGTAGCAGTCGACAAGTTCACCAAATGGATTGAAGCCAAGCCTATCAAAAACCTCGAAGCCAGTACTGCTGTCAGCTTCATCAGAGAGTTAACATTAGAATATGGTGTTCCGCACAACATCATCACTGATAATGGGTCAAACTTTGATTCTGATGAGTTCAGAGCCTTCTCCGCTTCCCAAGGCACTCGGGTCGACTATGCTTCAGTCGCCCATCCCCAGTCGACAAGCTGAGAGAGCAAACGGATTGATTCTCAAAGGACTGAAACCCCGATTGATGCGTGACCTCAAGCATGCGGCAGGCGCTTGGGTCGATGAGCTTCCATCGGTGCTTTGGGGATTGAGGACAACTCCTAATCGGTCGACTGGTCGAACTCCATTCTTCTTAGTCTATGGGGCTGAAGCTATGCTTCCGATTGACTTGCTTCACAATGCACCCCAAGTCGAACTTTTCTCAGAAGATGAAGCAGAACAGGTTCGGCAAGATGCAGTTGATCTCCTGGAAGATGAAAGAGAGATGGCTCTGATCCGGTCGACCATTTATCAGCAAGATCTGCGTCGATTCCACACTCGAAACGTGAGAGGTCGAGCATTTCAAGAGGGTGACTTGGTTCTTCAAGTGGATCAGCAGTGACCACACAAGCTCGCTCCTGCTTGGGAAGGCCCCTTCATCATCACCAAAGTGCTCCACAACGGAGCCTATCGCCTATACAATGTGGAGCACAATAAAGACGAAGCACGCGCTTGGAATGTGGAGCTGCTCCGCCCCTTTTATACTTAAGCATTCAGACTGTTAAGATGTAATACGAAATACTTCCTAGTTTGATTATCAAAGACACAGTTTTACAGTCTCCTAAATGATTGTTGTTCCTTTTTTATGTTCTCTAAATCCCCCAGTGGGTGCCTTAGCTGCGAATCCGCTTCGCCTAAGTTCCAAAAAAGAAAATCCTGTCGAGTGAAGAGCAAGCCTCTCACTCGAGGGATTAGCTGCGAATCCGTTTCGCCTAAGTTTGAAAAATCCTACCGAGTGGTGAGCAACCCTCACACTCGGGGGCTTAGCTGCAGTCCAGTACTCGCCTAAGTTTGAAAAATCCCACCGAGTGGTGAGCAACCCTCTCACTCGGGGGGTTAGCTGCAGTCCAGTACTCGCCTGAGTTTGAAAAATCCAACCGAGTGGTGAGCAACCCTCTCAGTGGGGGCTTAGCTGCAGTCCAGTGCTCGCCTAAGTTTGAAAAATCCCACCGAGTGGTGAGCAAGCCTCTCACTCGGGGGCTTAGCTGCAGTCCAGTACTCGCCTAAGTTTGAAAAATCCAACCGAGTGGTGAGCAACCCTCTCACTCGGGGGCTTAGCTGCAGTCCAGTACTCGCCTAAGTTTGAAAAATCCCACCGAGTGGTGAGCAAGCCTCTCACTCGGGGGCTTAGCTGCAGTCCAGTACTCGCTTAAGTTTGAAAAATCCTACCGAGTGGTGAGCAAGCCTCTCACTTGGGGGCTTAGCTGCAGTCCAGTACATGCCTAAGTTTGAAAAATCCCACCGAGTTGTGAGCAACCCTCTCACTCGGGGGCTTAGCTGCAGTCCAGTACTCGCCTAAGTTTGAAAAATCCCACCGAGTGGTGAGCAACCCTCTCACTCGAGGGCTTAGCTGCTGTCTAGTACTCGCCTAAGTTTGAAAAATCCCACCGAGTGATGAGCAACCCTCTCACTCGAGGGCTTAGCTGCGAATCCGTTTCGCCTAAATTTGAAAAATCCCACCAAGTGGTGAGCAACCCTCTCACTCGGGGGCTTAGCTGCAGTCCAGTACTCGCCTAAGTTTGAAAAATCCCACCGAGTGGTGAGCAACCCTCTCACTCGGGGGCTTAGCTGCAGTACAGTACTCGCCTGAGTTTGAAAAATCCAACCGAGTGGTGAGCAACCCTCTCACTCAGGGGCTTAGCTGCAGTCCAGTACTCGCCTAAGTTTGAAAAATCCCACCGAGTGGTGAGCAAGCCTCTCAGTCGGGGGCTTAGCTGCAGTCCAGTACTCGCCTAAGTTTGAAAAATCCAACCGAGTGTGAGCAACCCTCTCACTCGGGGGCTTAGCTGCAGTCCAGTACTCGCCTAAGTTTGAAAAATCCCACCGAGAGGTGAGCAACCCTCTCACTCGGGGGCTTAGCTGCAGTCCGGTACTCGCCTAAGTTTGAAAAATCCCACCGAGTGGTGAGCAACCCTCTCACTCGGAGGCTTAGCTGATGTCCAGTACTCGCCTAAGTTTGAACAATCCCACCTAGTGATGAGAAACCCTCTCACTCGGGGGCTTAGCTGCAGTCCAGTACTCGCCTAAATTTGAAAAATCCGACCGAGTGGTGAGCAACCCTCAAACTCGGGGGCTTAGCTGCAGTCCAGTACTCGCCTAATTTGAAAAATCCCACCGAGTGGTGAGCAACCCTCTCACTCGGGGGCTTAGTTGTAGTCCTGTACTCGCCTAAATTTATAAAATCCTACCGAGTGGTGAGCAAGCCTCTGACTCAGAGGCTTAGTTGCGGTCCAGTACTCGCCTAAGTTTAAAACACGTCCCGATCCGCAAGGACGACGAGGTGCAGGTCGACTGCAACCTTCTCCTCAGAGATGCGCCATAAGTACAATGTGCGCTCCATCCTGATCCGCAAGGACGACGAAGTGCAGGTCGACTGCGACCTTCTCCTCAGAGCTGCGCCATAAGTACAATGTGCGCTCCATCCCGATCCGCAAGGACGACGAGGTGCAGGTCGTCTGTTACCTTCTCCTCAGAGCTGCATCACGAGTACAAAGACTATTCCGAGTGAAGAAACAAGTTCCACTCGAAGGCAAACATAAGCATATTCAGAGATAAACCAAGTTCAGATAAATCCTAAGATTCCAGACAACGGATTAAAGTACTCGGGCATCAGGCCCGAAGGAGTTTAACGGTTACAAAATCACTCGGCATTCCGAGGCAAATTTAGGGCAAGGCATATAGTTTGTTCACTCCGTAGGAGGAGGGCTAGCAGGCTCGACGAACTCGTCTAGGTCGATTCCGTCAGCAATCCGAGTGGCAGCAGCAATGAAGATTTCCATGAAGGATTGGAAGTCGTGCTTTTTGGTATTGGCAACCTTGATCGCCGCTAGCTTCTCTTCTCGCGCTTCCTTGCAGTGGACACGAACCAAAGACAGAGCCACGTCAGCACCGCATCGAGCAGAAGACTTCTTCCATTCCTGCACTCGACCAGGGACCTCATTGAGTCGAGTCATCAGAGACTCGAGGTCATTTTGGAGCGTCGACCCTGGCCAGAGTGCTGCGTCGATTCCGACACCGCAACTTTCAGTCGAGCAAGGTAGTCGACAACACCAGTGACACGGGATTATAATCGGAGCACGTTCATGGCAGCTTCGTCCTTAATAGGAGAGAGGATGGGGTCCAAGCTTGTCTCAATTCGCCCAGTCTCTTCCTCGAAGTTCTGGCAAAATTCTGCACATGCAATACAACGATGAGTCAATGGTTATATATTGAGTCGACGACAACAAGCCAGTCGGACAAAGGAAAACACCTTCAAGCATGACGAATAGCTTCTTGGCAAGACCTCCCAGATAATTCTCCAAGTCATCTCTCTTGCGAGCGATGTCTTCCACTTTGTCGGTCAGGGCCCTCTTGTCCTTCTTCAGACGAGTCACTTCCTTGTTGGCTTCATCAAGGGCAGTTTTCAGCTTGGCGTTCTCTTCCTCCAGTTTCCCGATTGAAGCCAGCTTCTGGTCGGCGAGTGCAGTTTTCTCTTCGGCTGTTTTCTGTGCGGTTGCAAGGTCCAGATCCTTCTTCGCCAGAGCCTGGTTCATTGTTTCTGAAAGAAATAATGCTCGGATCAGAAAAAGCAAATAACACCCGGTTCAGGAACAAATCAGTCGACAAATTTTTCATACCAACAGCTTCGTCCTTGGCCTTCTGCAAGTTTGTCTTGGCTAGCTCTAGATCGAGATTGAGCTGAATCTGCTTCTGCTCCAGGTCAGCAAAACGAGCTCCAAGATCACAGGATTTCTATAATCAAAGGACGGTCATTCGACAGATGAAAAGATTGGTTACTTCAGAGCAATGGAGTGATGAATTCAACAAGTTCTAAGACTACTGCCGAATCAAACATCCAACAGTAGTCTCGGGGACTACACCCAGTGGGTGCACTTAGTGTGCCCCCACTGATCCAGTTTCCACTCGACATGGTCCGCCCAGGCCGAGTGTAAAAAAAGAAGAGGAAAGTTGTTCTCAGACCACAGTCGACTGCCTGCAGTCGACTACGGTCTCGGGGACTATACCCAGTGGGTGCACTCAGCGTGCCCCCACTAGTTTAGATTCCACTTGACATGACCCATTCAGACCGAGTGAGAAAATTCTGATTCTCAGACCATAGCCAACTGCCCGCAGTCAACTATGGTCTCGGGGACTACACCCAGTGGGTGCACTCAGCGTGCCCCCACTGGTTCAAAGACTCAATCGACACAACTTAGTCGACCCAAGAAGCAAAACTATTCAGCAGTGAAGATGGATCAACTGGAATGGTTCAAAGACTCAATCGACACAACTTAGTCGACCCACTGGGTGTACAAATGCAAAACGCAGACTGACGAAAAGATGCACAAGGGAAGTTTTCAGGTACCATATCCTAACAGAACAAGCGACAAGCTAAAGGATCAGTCGGTAGTCAACCAACCTGGACGTTGCTCTGAAGAGCTGAACTGGCGTCGTAAGCAGCTTGACTGGCCTCCCGAACCACCTTCATCTGCTCCATCATGATGCTTGCCTGGCGTATAGCCTCCTTGGCAGCACCCACTTGGTCCTCTGGGACGTGATGCGCGGTGAAGAGTGAAGATGGATCAACTGGAGTCTGTGCAGTCAACGCTGAAGGCTGGGCACTCGACAATGGTACGGCAAAAGTCACAGAAGCCCGGTTGGCATCGCCGGTCTCCTGGAGCTCTGGCTCCGTCACTGGCGTCGACTGAGGCACCTTGCCAGTTGATGTCTTCCTGCTTCTTCTTCCCATGGGCCTCAGCGGCACATCCTTGTCATCGTCTGGAAGATCAATGACATTGGGAGCAGCTGCAACAAGAATCAATCGCCAGAATTCAGTTGACAAGTAAAAATGGCTGAGAAAGTAAAGACAAGATTGCAAAAGTCATACCTGGGTTGGAAGTGACCACGTCTCCCATTTCCTCGTCACCGTATCTGTAAGCAGAAGTCCTAGAAGTAGCAGCACTACAAGTTTCAAGATTCACTCGGTTAAATCAACAAGAGAGTCGATAGCGCAGGTCCTTGAGCAAAAAATGAGGACGAGACACTTACGCAGAAGCGACAGGAACATCGATCTTGATCTTGGGCAGGGTCTTCCGAGACTTTGATGCTGCAACTTTGGGCTGCTTTGAAGCCTTTTCACTCGGCGCAGGGGAAGAGGTCTGAGTACGCTTGGAAGTCTGTCCAGTCGGCAGAGCTACTTTGCCACGGACACTTGCTGGGTCGTGCTTATTCTTGGAACGCCTTTCATTGCGAGGTGGTGACTCGACTTCTTCGCCACTGCTCGAGTCCTCGCTTTCCTCCTCCTCTTCTCCTCCATCAGACTGCCAATCCATGCTTTCGCCTCCGCTTTCTTCTCCTTCCTGGTACTGCTCTTGCTCCCTGTTCAGCATCGAGTATGTCTCCGTATAGATCTGCGAAGCAAAAAAGGTGAACAAAGGATGGTCGACTCAGTAAACAATTGCAAGTCAGAATGAAAAACACTCAGAAAACAAAGAATAGACCTTGTCTGGTTGGTTGTTGACGTCAAAAGGTTGTCCTTGTTTCCTGTGATGCCTTGCACCCACTGCGCCACTGTCTTCTCATCAACGTCCTCCGGGTGGATCCGAGTGGAATCATCAATCCCCGAGTACATCCACATTGAGTGATCACGAGCCTGGAGAGGCTGGATACGTCGACTGAGAAATACCTCAAGCAAATCCATACCAGTCACACCCTCATGGATCCGCTGAACTACCCGCTCCATCAACATGGTCACCTCCACCTTCTCTGCTGGAGTCACTTTCAAGGTAGTGGGTTTCTGGACTCGTGCCAAAGAAAAGGGAGGGAGACCAGTCGAATGACCAGGGGTCGACTTGTCTTTGCAATAAAACCAAGTCGACTGCCACCCTCTAACCGAGTCAGGGAGAGTCGTCGCGGGAAAAGCACTCTTTCCCCGCATCTGGATGCCTAAGCCCCCACACATCTGGATTACCTGGGTTTTCTCGTCACTCGGGCTAGCTTTATCCACAGTCTGCGAGCGGCATGTGAAGATGTGCTTAAACGACCCCAATGCGGTCGACAGCCCAGGAAATTCTCACACAGAGAGACAAAGGTAGCAAGGTACGTGATAGTGTTGGGAGAGAAATGGTGGAGTTGAGCTCCGAAGAAGTTTAGAAAAGCACGGAAAAAGGGATGTGGGGGCAAGGAAAAACCACGGTCAACGTGGGTGGCGAGCAAGACGCACTCGCCCTCCTGAGGCTGCGGCTCAGTTTCATCCCCCGGGAGCCTCCAGGAACCGTGCTCGATCAGCCCGCTCTCGGCCAGATCTCGCAAATCATCCAGCTCGATTGTGGACTGGATCTAGTCGCCTTGGACCCAGCCGCGCGGCAAGCTGGATCTCGACGACGACCCGCTCCTGCCGGTCTTCTTCCCCTTCCCCTTCGCTGCCCCTTCTTCGCGCGCTCCAGCGCCGCCGTCTTGTCCTTCGCCATCGCAGCAAGAGGCGAACGGGCGGGATGCGGCGTTGAGAGTGGAAGCTGTAGCGGTGGAGAAGCAGAGGAGGAATAGGGAGGAATTGAGGCGCACTGTGCAGAATTCCCCAATCCAATGCCTTATATGGAGTCATTTCCGAGTGGCTGACCCATGGGCCCAAGCAATCCTTAAACCATAGCAATAGTCACTCGACGACCAGAAGATCTAAAGCCACTTTGTACAGCAACGGTCGGGCATTTACTTTGTAGACTTAATGGTCATTCATGTATCTTTATTGCTGGCGCTACCAGTAACGCCCCATCTTTATGTACCTTAAACCCCGTGTAACTGAGGGCGGGAGGGGTCCAGCGAACTCTATATAAGCCACCCCCTCCTCAGGGACAAGGGTTCGCACCCCTTGTAACTCCACAAGCATAATTCAATCGACCGAGCTCCCGAGCACCGAGACATAGGGTTGTTACTTCCACCGTGAAGGGCCTGAACTCGTAAACCTTGTGTGTACAACTTCACCATAGCTAGGATCTTGCCTCCTCATACCTACCCCCCATTCTACTGTCAGGCTTAGAACCACGACACTAAGTGCATGTAGAAATTAAGGAGACCATGTGTAGAATCTTCTAGGTCGTGATTACCGTGTGATTAGAGAAAATCATTTTTTCCTACTTTAAAGTGCATTGAGAAGATAAAAGTACACTCTTTTGTGGACAAATTTTAAAGCCAAAAATATGATATGTATCGCGCGTGCTCTCTCTAATATATTCATCAAAGTGTAATATGGTGTTTACACCATACTAAGTAAGAAAAAGAAAAAAAATGAAAAATGAAAAACCTAGAAAACTGCTAAAAGAAACATGAACAAATATAAGAAAAACAATAAAAACCAACGTTGAAACACACAGGAAAAAAACATGCTCAGGAAAGAGCTCATGGAATCCGAATTGGGCCGGCCAATATGGCGATCTGTCTTGCAATAGGGCGAGAAAAAGCCAGATTTTCCAAAATCACTAATTAAGAAGTACTTCTTGCAAAGTTCACTCACATTCTCTAGTGTTGCAAGTGGCGCATGGCATGTGTGCCACTTGTTGGAACCTAGGTGTAATTTTTTTAGATTTTTCTCTTTTAAATGGATTATCTCTTGAACCATACGTCCAAATCTCAAATTTTTTTCATGGTTGGATTTCTCGTGTCGACATCTTTGAAATTAGAACCCATATTAATAGGTTTCGATGGGCTTTTTTCCATGAAAATACCAGGGAAAATATGAAATAATAAAAGAAACAAAAACTCAAAATACCGAAAGTTGGAAGAAAAAAACTGAACCTGGAAGAATAGTTACTGCTACTTGTGAGCTACGTTGGCATTTCCTCGAAGAGGAGAGGATGATGCAGTACAGTAGAGATAAGTATATTTTCCTCAGCTAAGAACCAAGGTTATCAATCCAGTAGGAGAACCACGTGAAACCTCATTAGCAGCACCTACACACAAAAAAGCAAATACTTGCACCCAATGCGGTCAAGGGGGTTGTCAATCCCCTTGATGTTTATTTGCAAGGATCAAATGTGATAGTGGTAGATAGATAAATAAAATACAAATAAAATAACGGTAAATAAATTGCAGCAACGTATTTTTGGTATATATTATAAAAGTAGACCCGGTGGCCATACTTTTCACTAGATACTTCTCTCTCGAACAAAGAGCATACAATGGGTAAACAAATTACTATTGGGAAATTGATAGAAAAGTGCATAATTATGACGATATTCAAGGTAATGATCATGTATATAGGCATCACGTCCAAAAAAAGTAGACCGACTCCTGTCCTGCATCTACTACTATTACTCCACCCATCGGCTGGTATCCAGCATGCATCTAGAGTATTAAGTTCGTGAGAAACTAAGTAACGCCTTAAGTAAGATGACATGATGTAGACAAAGTAAATCCAACCAATGTGAATAAACCCCGTCATTTTTCCCTTAATGGCAACAATACAAATACATGTCTTGTACCCTTCTATCACTGGGATATAGAGCACCGCAAGATTGAACCCATTACAAAGCAACTCTCCCATTGCAAGATAAATCAATCTAGTTCGCCAAACCAAACGGATAGATCGGAGAGAAATACAAAGCTATAATAATCATGCATAAAAGAATTCAAAGAAGACTCAATTAATATTCATCAATAATCTGATCATAAACCCACAATTCATTGGATCCCAACAAACACATCACAAAAAAGGATTATATCGAATAGATCTCCAAGAACATCGAGGAGAACATTGTATTGAAGATCAAAGAGAGAGAAGAAGCCATATAGCTACTAGCTATGGACTCGTAGGTCTGTGATAAACTACTCACACATCATCGAAAGGGCGGAAAGGTTGATGTACAAGCCCTCCGTGATCGTTTCCCCCTCCGGCAGAGTACTGGAAAAGGCCTCCAAATGGGATCGTGGAAGAACGGAAACTTGCGGCGATGGAAAAAGTATTTTGGGTGGATCTCTGTTGCTTTTCCGATTTTAGAGAATTTATAGAGGTGGAATTAGGTCAACGGAGCCACGAGGGGCCCACAATGCATCAGGGGGCACCTTGTTGCCTTGACGTCTCCTCGTTTGCCTTCTGGTCTCCTCCCGAACCTTCTAGGGTCTCTCTTGTCTAGAAAAAATGTCAAAAAGTTCCGTAGCGTTTGGACTTCGTTTGGTACTGATTTCCTCGAAAAACAGAAACAAACAAAAAATAACAACTGGCACTTGGCACTGGATTAATAGGTTAATCCCAAGAAATGATATAATATAAAACATCCAAGATTGATACTATAATAGCATGGAACAATAAAAAATTATAGATACGTTGGAGACGTATCAGTTACGTTTTTCCCATTTTTGCGAAACATAGGTTGTGATTTTCCCTTTTTTGAAGAAGCACATTTGTGCTTTTCCCTTTTCTGGAAGCTCGGCTGTGGTTCTGGTGGAATCATAGGCTGTGTGTCTTGCGGAAGCACAACGTTGGTTCTCATGGAAGCACAAGTTGAGCTTCTCGCGGAAGTGATGTCCAATTTTTGAGTTAAATTTCACCCTTTTTTATTCCCTAGTGCTAGGATTTTGGATTTTACCACGTGCACACACCTTTTTATCTGTTTTCGCTAGGTTGTTAATTGCGGAAGCATTTGAGAGCCTAAGGAAAGAACGTCAAATTATGGTGATAAAATTGTTGGGGAACGTAGCATGCAATTTGAAAAAATTTCCTACGATCATGCAAGATCTATCTAGGAGATGCATAGCAACGAGACGGGGAGAGTGTGTCCACGTACCCTCGTAGACCAAAAGCGGAAATGTTATGTTAACGCGGTTGATGTAGTCGAACGTCTTCACGATCCAACCAATCCACGTACCGAACGTACGGCACCTCCGTGTTCAGCACACGTTCAGCTCGATGACGTCCCTCGAACTCTTGATCCAGTAATGGGTCGAGGGAGAGTTCTGTCAGCAAGATGGCGTGGTGACGGTGATGGTGATGTGATCTACGCAGGGCTTCGCCTAAGCACTACGACGCTATGACCAGAGGAGTAAACTGTGGAGGGGGCACCGCACACGGCTAAGAGAAATCTAGGTGTGCCTTTGGGGTGCCCCTGCCCACGTATATAAAGGGGGAGGAGAGAGGCCGGCGGCTAGGAGGGGCGCTCCATGGGGGGAGTCCTACTTGGACTCCTAGTCCAAGTAGGATTCGCCCTCCCCCCTTTTCCTTTCTCCACCGGAGGGAAATGGAAGGAGAGGGAGAGGGAAAGGGGGGACGCCACCCCCTCCGCCTTATCCTATTCGGACTCACTAGGAGGGGGCGCGCGGCCACCCTCCGCGGGCTTCCCTCTCTCTCCCTTAGGCCCATTTTGGCCCAACAGTTCCCTGGGGGGGTCCGGTAACCCCTCGGTACTCCGGTAAAATACCCGAATCACTCGGAACCATTCTGATGTCCGAATACAACCTTCCAATATATGAATCTTTACCTCTCAACCATTTCGAGACTCCTCGTCATGTCCGTGATCTCATCCGGGACTCCTAACAAACTTCAGTCACCAAAATACACAACTCATAATACAAATCGTCATTGAACGTTAAGCATGCAAACCCTACGGGTTCGAGAACTATGTAGACATGACCGAGACACATCTCTGGTCAATAACCAATAGCGGAACCTGGATGCTCATATTGGCTCCTACATATTCTATGAAGATCTTTATCGGTCAAACCGCATAAGAACTTACGTCATTCCCTGTGTCATCGGTATGTTACTTGCCCGAGATTCGATCGTCGGTATCATCATACCTAGTTCAATCTCGTTAGCGGCAAGTCTCTTTACTCGTTCCTTAATGCATCATCCCACAACTAACTCATTAGTCACATTGCTTGCAAGGCTTATAGTGATGTGTATTACCGAGAGGGTCTAGAGATACCTCTCCGATACATGGAGTGACAAATCCTAATCTTTATCTATGCCAACTCAACAAACACCTTCGGAGACACCTGTAGAGCATCTTTATAATCACCCAGTTACGTTGTGACGTTTGATAGCACACAAGGTGTTCCTCCGGTATTCGGGAGTTGCATAATCTCATAGTCAGAGGAATATGTATAAGTCATGAAGAATGCAATAGCAATAAAACTAAACGATCATAATGCTAAGCTAACGGATGGGTCTTGTCCATCACATCATTCTCTAATGATGTGATCCCATTTATCAAATGAAAACACATGTCTATGGTCAGGAAACTTAACCATCTTTGATTAACGAGCTAGTCAAGTAGAGCCATACCAGGGACACTCTGTTTTGTCTATGTATACACACATGTACTAAGTTTCCGGTTAATGAAATTCTAGCATGAATAATAAACATTTATCATGATATAAGGAAATATAAATAACAACTTTATTATTGCCTCTAGGGCATATTTCCTTCAGTCTCCCACTTGCACTAGAGTCAATAATCTAGATTACATAGTAATGATTCTAACACCCATGGAGTCTTGGTGCTGATCATGTTTTGCTCGTGGAAGAGGCTTAGTCAACGGGTTTGCAACATTCAGATCCGTATGTATTTTGCAAATCTCTATGTCTCCCTCCTTGACTTGATCGCGGATGGAATTGAAGCGTTTCTTGATGTGTTTGGTTCTCTTGTGAAATCTGGATTCCTTCGCCAAGGTTATTGCTCCAGTATTGTCACAAAAGATTTTCATTGGACCCGATGCACTAGGTATTACACCTAGATCGGATATGAACTCCTTCATCCAGACTCCTTCATTTGCTACTTCCGAAGCAACTATGTACTCGGCTTCACACGTAGATCCCAACATGACGCTCTGCTTGGAATTGCACCAACTGACAGCTACACCATTCAATATAAATACGTATCCAGTTTGTGACTTAGAGTCATCCGGATCAGTGTCAAAGCTTGCATCAACGTAACCATTTACGACAAGCTCTTTGTCACCTCCATAAATGAGAAACATATCCTTAGTCCTTTTTAGATATTTCAGGATGTTCTTGACCGCTGTCCGGTGATCCACTCCTGGATTACTTTGGTACCTCCGTGCTAAACTTATAGCAAGGCACACACTAGGTCTGGTACACAGCATTGCATACATGATAGAACCTATGGCTGAGGCATAGGGAATGACTTTCATTTTCTCTCTATCTTCTGCAGTGGTCGGGCATTGTCTATGACTCAACTTCACACCTTGTAACACAGGCAAGATCCCTTTCTTTGACTGATCCATTTTGAACTTCTTCAAAACTTTATCAAATTATGTGCTTTGTGAAAGTCCAATTAAGCGTCTTGATCTATCTCTATAGATCTTGATGCCCAATAAATAAGCAGCTTCACCGAGGTCTTTCATTGAAAAATTCTTATTCAAGTATCCTTTTATGCTATCTAGAAATTCTATGTCATTTCCAATCAACAATATGTCATCCACATATAATATCAGAAATGCTACAGAGCTCCCACTCACTTTCTTGTAAATACAGGCTTCTCCAAAAGTCTGTATAAAACCATATGCTTTGATCACACTATCAAAGCATACATTCCAACTCCGAGATGCTTGCACCAGTCCATAAATGGATCGCTGGAGCTTGCACACTTTGTTAGCACCTTTAGGATCGACAAAACCTTCTCGTTGCATCATATACAACTCTTCTTTAAGATATCCATTAAGGAATGCAGTTTTGACATCCATTTGCCAAATTTCATAATCGTAAAATGCGGCAATTGCTAACATGATTCGGATAGACTTAAGCATCTCTACGGGTGAGAAGGTCTCATCGTAGTCAAGTCCTTGAACTTGTCTAAAACCTTTCGCAACAAGTCGAGCTTTGTAGACAGTAACATTACCGCCAGTGTCAGTCTTCTTCTTGAAGATCCATTTATTCTCTATGGCGTGCCGATCATCGGGCAAGTCAACCAAAGTCCATACTTTGTTCTCATACATGGATCCCATCTCAGATTTCATAGCCTCAAGCCATTTCGCGGAATCTGGGCTCATCATCGCTTCCTCATAGTTCGTAGGTTCGTCATGGTCTAGTAACATGACTTCCAGAACCGGATTACCGTACCACTCTGGTGCGGAACGTATTCTAGTTGACCTACGAGGTTCGGTAGTAACTTGATCTGAAGTTTCATGATCATCATCATTAACTTCCTCACTAATTGGTGTAGGAATCACTAGAACTGATTCTGTGATGAACTACTTTCCAATTCGGGAGAAGGTACAATTACCTCATCAAGTTCTACTTTCCTCCCACTCACTTCTTTCGAGAGAAACTCCTGATCTAGAAAGGATCCATTCTTAGCAACGAATATCTTGCCTTCGGATATGTGATAGAAGGAGTACCCAACAGTCTCCGTTGGGTATCCTGTGAAGACGCATTTCTCCAATTTGGGTTCGAGCTTATCAGGTTGAAGCTTTTTCACATAAGCATCACAGCCCCAACCTTTAAGAAACGACAGCTTAGGTTTCTTGCCAAACCACAGTTCATATGGTGTCGTCTCAACGGATTTAGATGGTGCCCTATTTAACGTGAATGCAGCCGTCTCTAAAACATAACCCCAAAATGATCGTGGTAAAGTTGTAAGAGACATCATAGATCGCACCATATCTAATAAAGTACGGTTACGACATTCGGACACACCATTACATTGTGGTGTTCCAGGTGGCGTGAGTTGCGAAACTATTCCACATTGTTTCAAATGAAGACCAAACTCATAACTCAAATATTCACCTCCGCGATCGGATCGTACAAACTTTATTTTCTTGTTACGATGATTTTCCACTTCACTCTGAAATTCTTTGAACTTTTCAAATGTTTCAGACTTATGTTTCATTAAGTAGATATAACCATATCTGCTCAAATCATCTATGAAGGTTAGAAAATAACGATACCCACCGCGAGCCTCAACACTCATCGGACCACATACATCAGTATGTATTATTTCCAATAAGTCAGTTGCTCGCTCCATTGTTCTGGAGAACGGAGTCTTAGTCAGGCATGGTTCGCAAGCATCAAGTGATTCATAATCAAGTGATTCCAAAAGCCCATCAGCATGGAGTTTCTTCGTGCACTTTACACCAATATGACCTAAACGGCAGTGCCACAAATAAGTTGCACTACCATTATTAACTTTGCATCTTTTGGCTTCAATATTATGAATATGAGTATCACTACTATCGAGATTCAACAAAAATAGACCACTCATCAAGGGTGCATGACCATAAAAGATATTACTCATATAAAGAGAACAACCACTATTCTCTGATTTAAATGAATAACCGTCTCGCATCAAACAAGATCTAGATATAATGTTCATGCTCAACGCTGGCACCAAATAACAATTATTCAGGTATAAAACTAATCCCGAAGGTAGATGTAGAGGTAGCGTGCCGACGGCGATCACATCGACTTTGGAACCATTTCCCACGCGCATCGTCACCTCGTCCTTTGCCAATCTTCGTTTAATCCGTAGCCCCTGTTTCGAGTTGCAAATATAAGCAACAGAACCAGTATCAAATACCCAGGCGCTACTACGAGCATTAGTGAGGTACACATCAATAACATGTATATCAAATATACCTTTCACTTTGCCATCCTTCTTATCCGCCAAATACTTGGGACAGTTCCGCTTCCAGTGACCAGTCCCTTTGTAGTAGAAGCACTCAGTTTCAGGCTTAGGTCCAGACTTGGGCTTCTTCCCTTGAGCAGCAACTTGCTTGCTATTCTTCTTGAAGTTCCCCTTCTTCCCTTTGCCCTTTTTCTTGAAACTAGCGGTCTTGTTAACCATCAACACTTGATGCTCCTTCTTGATTTCTACCTCCGTAGCCTTTAGCATTGCGAAGAGCTCGGGAATTGTCTTTCCATCCCTTGCATATTATAGTTCATCACGAAGCCTTTATAGCTTGGTGGCAGTGATTGAAGAACTCTATCAATGACACTATCATCAGGAAGATTAACTCCCAGCTGAGTCAAGTGGTTATGTTACCCAGACATTGTGAGTTTATGTTCACTAACAGAACTATTCTCCTCCATCTTGCAGCTATAGAACTTGTTGGAGACTTCATATCTGTCAACTCGGGCATTTGCTTGAAATATTAACTTCAACTCCTGGAACATCTATGCTCCATGACGTTCAAAACGTCTTTGATGTCCCGATTCTAAGTTGTAAAGCATGGCACACTGAACTATCGAGTAGTCATCAGTTTTGCTCTGCCAAATGTTCATAACGTCCAGAGTTGCTCCTGCAGTGGGTCTTGCACCTTGCGGTGCTTTGATGGTGTTTGCTAATACTACGTCGGTGTTTCCCCCAAGAGGAGAGGATGATGTAGCACAGCAATGGTAGGTATTTCCCTCAGTAATGAAACCAGGGCATCGAACCAGTAGGAGAACCAAGCAACAAAACGTAAACAGCCCCTGCACACAAATAACAACTACTCACAACCCCACGTGTTAAAGGGGTTGTCAATCCCTTTCGGGTAACGGCGCCAGAGGGCACGAAGATGATAATATATTGAAATAATAGATTGCAAATAAAATAAAGTGCAGCAAGATATTTTTGTATTTTTAGTTTAATAGATCTAAATAAAAATGGAAAGGAAAAATAGATCGTAAGGCAAATATATGTGAAAGAAGACCCAGGGGCCGTAGGTTTCACTAGTGGCTTCTCTCAAGAAAAATAGCAAACGGTGGGTAAACAAATTACTATTGGGCAATTGATAGAACTTCAAATAATCATGACGATATCCAGGCAATGATCATTACATAGGCATCACGTCCAAGATTAGTAGACCGACTCCTGCCTGCATCTACTACTATTACTCCACACATCGACCGCTATCCAACATGCATCTAGTGTATTAAGTTCATGGAGAAACGGAGTAATGCAATAAGTACGATGACATGATGTAGAGAAGATCCGTTTATCTATATGGCGGTAGATATAGATCTCGTCTTTTTATCCTTAGTAGCAACGGTACATACGTGTCGGTTCCCTTTCTGTCACTGAGATCAAGCACCGTAAGATCGAACTCACTACTGGGTACCTCTTCCCATTGCAAGATAAATAGATCAAGTTGGCCAAACAAAACCCAAATATCGGAGAAGAAATATGAGGCTATAAGAGATCATGCATATAAGAGATCAAAGAAACTCAAATAACTTTCATGGATATAAAAAGATATAACTGGTCATAAACTCGAAGTTCATCAAATCCCAACAAACACACCGCAAAAAGAGTTACATCATATGGATCTCCAAGAGACCATTGTATTGAGAATTCAGCAAGAGAGAGAGAGAAAGCCATCTAGCTACTAACTACGGACCCAAAGGTCTACAAAGAACTACTCAAGCATCATCGGAGAGGCACCAATGGAAGTGGTGAACCCCTCCGTGATGGTGTCTAGATTGGATCTGGTGGTTCTGGACTCTGTGGTGGCTGGATGAATATTTCGTCGACTCCCCTAGGGTTTGTGGATTTTTGGGGTATTTATAGAGCAAAGAGGTGGCCCGGGAGGCACCCGAGGTGGGCACAACCCACCAGGGCGCGCCTGGGCCTCCTGGCGTGCCCTGGTGGGTTGTGCCCCCCTCAGGGCACCCCCAGGTGCAACCAGGGCCCATTGCCTTCTTTCTATCCCATAAAAGATCATCGTGGAGTTTCGTGGCATTTGGAGTCCGTTTGATATTGATTTCCTGCGATGTAAAAAACATGGAAAAAACAACAACTGGCACTTGGCACTATGTCAATAGGTTAGTACCAAAAAATGATATAAAAATACTATAAAATGATTACAAAACATCCAAGATTGATAATAAAATAGCATGGAACAATCAAAAATTATAGATACGTTGGATACGTATCAGCATCCCCATGCTTAACTCCTACTCGTCCTCGAGTAGGTAAGTAATAAAAATAGAATTTTTGATGTGGAGTGTTGTTCATCAAGTCATCTCATATTCTTTTCTTTATAGCATGGACATTTGGACTTTTATGTGATTCAAAGCAATAGTCTAGTTTGTCATAATAATTTAGATACTCAAGCATATCAACAAGCAACCATGTCTTTCAAAATATCAACGCTAAAATAAGTTATCCCTAGCCCATCATGCTCTAACATTGATCCATTCATGAAACACACTCGAATATTAACTACACCCAATACTTGAGCACGATCATATTGCCTCCTAGTTGGTGCTTTTGTAAGAGAAGATGGAGACTCAAATTCAAAAAATAAAAATTGCATAAAGTAAAAGAAAGGCCCTTTCCAGAGGGAAGTAGGGATTTGTAGAGGTGCCAGAGCTCAAAGCGAAAAATTTGAGATAAAAACATTTTGGGAGGTGTATCCATCCCACCAACGAAAACGACTCAGAGCTACGAACACTTTCCATGCTAGATATGCCATAGGCGGTTCCCAAACAGAAAATAAAGGTTATTCCTTTTTCCACCATTCTTTCACTTTCCATGGCTAGCCGTATCCACGGGTGCCCTCCATACCAACACTTTCCAAGGAATTTATTATTTGACAACATAAAGTAAATATTTTTTGCATTTCGGGACTGGGCATCCCTAAAACCTTTGCCTTACTCTCGTGCAATGACAAGTGAATAAACACTCATCGTGAGAATAACACATCTAGCATGGAAAATATTAGCCACCCGTTACCGTTCCGCGAGCGAAACAAACACACAAAAGAGAAGTTTATTTTGAAAATTAGAGATGCACATGCAAATTTTCTTAGAACGGCAAAAGAATACCGCATATAGGTAGATATAGTGGACTCATGTGGCAAAACTGGTTTAAAGGATTTTGGATGCACAAGTAGAGATCATACTTAGTGCAAAATGAAGGCTAGCAAAAAGATTGAGAAGCGACCAACCAAGAAACGAATAATCTCATAAGCAAGCATTAAGCATAATTAACACCGAATAATGCACCACAAGTAGGATATAATTTTCATTGCATGATTATTGACTTTCGTGCATGCATAGGGAATCACAAACCTTAACACCAATATTCTTACTAGAGCACAATTACTCATCAACATAACTCACATATCACATCATCATATCTCAAAACTATTACTAAGAATCAAGTTTATTTTGTCCAATGATCTTCATGACATTTTCTTTCTTTATCCTTCTTGGATATCTATCACTTTGGGACTAATTTTCATGTGTTGCTTTTCATAAGCTCAAAAATATATAAGTGCAGATCATGAGCATAACAAATTTTCTTTCTCTCAAAATAATTTAAGTGAAGCAAGAGATAATTTCTTCAAAATTTTACTAACTCTCAAATAAATCTAAGTGAAGCAAGATAGCATTTCTTCAAAAATACTAAGCACACCGTGCTGAAGAAGATATAAGTGAAGCACTAGAGCAAGTCCTAGGTCATAAAAGATTTAAGTGAAGCATAGAGAGCAATTCTAACAAGTCATGATATAATTTTGGCTCTCTCAAATAGGTGTGTCCAGCAAGGATTGATGACTTAAAACACAAAATAAAACAAGCAAAGACACATATCATACAAGACGCTCCAAGCAAAACACATATCATGTGACGAATAAAAATATAGCCTCGAGTAAAATACCGATAGTTGTTGGAAGAAAGCAGGGATGCCACTCAGGGGCATCCCCAAGCTTAGTTGGTTGCTCATTCTTGGATAATATCTTGGGATGCCGGGGCATCCCCAAGCTTAGGCTCTTACATCCTTCCTTCATCCATCGTAAGAGAACCCAAAACTTGAAAACTTCAATCACACAAAACTCAACAAAATTTTTGTGAGATCCGTTAGTATAAGAAAGCAAACCACTACTATAAGTGCTGTGTTAAACCAATTCATATTTTGTTTTTGTATTATATCTACTGTATTCCAACTTTTATATGGCAAAAACTCATCAAAGAAAACCATAGAGCCATCAAAATAAGCACACAACACAAAGAAAACAGAATCTGTCAAAACAGAACAGTCTGTAGTAATCTGACCTTGGCGAATACTTCTGTACTCTAAAAATTCTACCAAAATAGGACGACCAGGGTAATTTGTATATTAGTCTTCTGCAAAAAGAATCAGGGCAAAATCTCTTTTCTGTGATTTTTGAAAATTATTTTTGTGAGCACAAAGTTTCTATCTTTTTCAGCATCAAACAACTATCATCCAAGAAGATCCTATAGGCTTTACTTGGCACAAACACTAATTAAAACACAAAAAGCACAATCATACCAGTAGCGTAATTGTGTAAGCACAGAAGAACAGAAAGCAAAAAGCAAAAATAAATTTTATTCATTGGGTTGCCTCCCAACAAGCGCTATAGTTTTACGCCCTTAGCTAGGCATTAAATTTCAACGATGCTCACACGAAAGATAATAATTGAAACACAAAGAAAGCATCATAAAACATGTGAAAAACACACTTGAGTCTAACATACTTCCGGTGCATAGGAATTTTATAAGCAAATAAATTATCAAGACAAGCAAAAACTAGCATATGCAAGGAAGAAGAAAGAAACAATAGCAATCTCAACATGAAGAGAGATAATTTAGTGACATGAAAATTTCTACAACCATATTTTCCTCTATCATAATAATTACATGTAGGATCATAATCAAATTCAACAATATAACTATCACATAAAATATTCTCTTCACGATCTAAATGCATGCAAAGTTGACACTCTTCCAAAATAGTGGGATTAACATCAACTAAAGTCATGACCTCTCCAAACCCACTTTCAATATTATCGCAAACATATTCATCATGAGGCTTAAATAAATTTTCAAGATCATAAGAAACATTATCACCCCAATCATGATCATTGCAATAAGTAGCGGACATAACAAAACAAGCATCCCCAAGCTTGGGGTTTTGCATATTATTAGCACAATTGACATTAAAAGAATTTATAGTAAAATCATTGCAATAATGCTTTTCATTCAAGGAGCTATCATGAATCACTTCATAAATTTCTTCATCACATTTTTAGATTCACGAATCCCAAGCAAAACTTCATAAAGATAATCTAGTGCACTCAACTCACTAGCAATTGGTTCATCATAATTGGATCTCTTAAAAATATTAGCAAGTGGATGAGGATCCATAACAATAGATTTTTAGCAAGCAAAGATGCAAGCAAATAGAAGGCACATGGCAACACAAGCAAACATGAGATCTGACGAGAAAATGGCGAACGGAAAAAGAGAGGCAAATGAAATGGCAAATTTTGTGAAGTGGGGGAGAGGAAAACGAGAGGCAAATGGCAAATAATGTAAATTGCAAGGAGATGAGATTTGTGATTAGGAACCTGGTTATGTTGCAGATCCTACCCAGCAACGGCGCCAAAAATTCCCTTGATGGTGTTTGCTAAGACTACGTCGGTGTTTCCCCCAAGAGGAGAGGATGATGTAGCACAGCAACAGTAGGTATTTCCCTCAGTAATGAAACCAAGGTATCGAACCACTAGGAGAACCAAGCAACAAAACGTAAACAGCCCCTGCACACAAATAACAACCACTCGCAACCCGGCGTGTTAAAGGGGTTGTCAATCCCTTTCGGGTAACGACGCCAGAAGGCACGAAGATGGGAAAAATTACAATAGATTGAAATAATAGATCGCAAATAAAATAAAGTGCAGCAAGGTATTTTTGTATTTTTAATTTAATAGATCTGAATAAAAATGCAAAGGAAAAATAGATCGGAAGGCAAATATATGAGAAAGAAGACCCGGGGGCCGTAGGTTTCACTAGTGGCTTCTCTCAAGAAAAATAGCAAACGGTGGGTAAACAAATTACTGTTGGGCAATTGATAGAACTTCAAATAATCATGACGATATCTAGGCAATGATCATTACATAGGTATCCAGTCCAAGATTAGTAGACCGACTCCTACCTGCATCTACTACTATTACTCCACACATCGACCGCTATCAACATGCATCTAGTGTATTAAGTTCATGGAAAAATGGAGTAATGCAATAAGAACAATGACATGATGTAGACAAGATCCGTTTATCTATATGGTGGTAGATATAGATCTCGTCTTCTTATCCTTAGTAGCAACGATACATACGTGTCGGTTCCCTTTCTGTCACTGGGATCAAGCACACTACCGGGCACCTCTTCTCATTGCAAGATAAATAGATCAAGTTGGCCAAACAAAACCCAAATATCGGAGAAGAAATACGAGGCTATAAGAGATCATGCATATAAGAGATCAAAGAAACTCAAATAACTTTCATCGATATAAAAAGATATAACTGATCATAAACTCGAAGTTCATCAGATCCCAACAAACACACCGCAAAAAGAGTTACATCATATGGATCTCCAAGAGACCAATGTACTGAGAATTTAGTGAGAGAGAGAAAGCCATCTAGCTACTAACTACGGACCCAAATATCTATAAAGAGCTACGCACGCGTCATCGGAGAGGCACCAATGGAAGTGGTGAACCACTCCGTGATGGTGTCTAGATTGGATCTGGTGGTTCTGGACTCTGCGGCGGGTGGATGAATATTTCGTCGACTCCCCTTGGGTTTGTGGATTTTTGGGGTATTTATAGAGCAAAGAGGCAGTTCGGGGGCACCCGAGGTGGGCACAACCCACCAGGGCACACCCTGGTGGGTTGTGCCCCCCTCGGGGCACCCCCCAGGTGCAACCAGGGACCATTGCCTTCCTCTGGCCCATAAAAAATCATCGTGGAGTTTCGTGGCATTTGGACTCGTTTGATATTGATTTCCTGCGATGTAAAAAACATGGAAAAAACAGCAACTGCACTTGGCACTATGTCAATAGGTTAGTACCAAAAACTGATATAAAAAGACTATAAAATGATTATAAAACATCCAAGATTGATAATAAAACAGCATGGAACAATAAAAAATTATAGATACGTTGGAGACGTGTCATGCTTCCAGGACGTAATTCTTCTGTGCAGCAATGAGGATAATCCTCAAGTTACGAACCCAGTCCGTGTAGTTGCTACCATCATCTTTCAACTTAGCTTTCTATATGAACGCATTAAAATTCAAGGGAACGGTAGCACAGACCATTGATCTACAACAACATAGATATGCAAAAACTATTAGGTACTAAGTTCATGATTAAATTAAAGTTCAATTAATCATATTACTTAAGAACTCCCACTTAGATAGACATCCCTCTAGTCATCTAAATGATCACGTGATCCATATCAACTAAACCATGTCTGATCATCACGTGAGATGGAGTAGTTTTCAATGGTGAACATCACTATGTTGATCATATCTACTATATGATTCACGTTCGACCTCAGTGTTCTGAGGCCATATCTGCATATGCCAGGCTCGTCAAGTTTAACCCGAGTATTCTGCATGTGCAAAACTGGCTTGCACCCATTGTATGTGAATGTAGAGCTTATCACACCTGATCATCACGTGGTGTCTCGGCACGACGAACTATAGCAACGGTGCATACTCAGGGAGAACACTTATACCTTGAAATTTAGTGAGGGGTCATCTTATAATGCTACCGCCGTACTAAGCAAAATAAGATGCATAAAAGATAAACATCACATGCAATCAAAATATGTGACATGATATGGCCATCATCATCTTGTGCATTTGATCTCCATCTCCAAAGCACCGTCATGATCTCCATCGTCACCGGCTTGACACCTTGATCTCCATCGTAGCATCGTTGTCGTCTCGCCAACTATTGCTTCTATGACTATCACTACCATTAGTGATAAAGTAAAGCAATTACATGGCGATTCCATTCCGTACAATAAAGCGACAACCATAAGGCTCCTGCCAGTTGCCGGTAACTTCTACAAAACATGATCATCTCATACAACAATTTATATCTCATCATGTCTTGACCATATCACATCACAACATGCCCTGCAAAAACAAGTTAGACGTCATCTACTTTGTTGTTGCAAGTTTTACGTGGCTGCTACGGGCTTCTAGCAAGAACCGTTCTTACCTACGCATCAAAACCACAACGATTTTTCGTCAAGTGTGCTGTTTTAACCTGCAACAAGGAACGGCCGTAGTCAAACTCGATTCAACTAAAGTTTGAGAAACAGACACCCGCCAGCCACCTATGTGCGAAGCACGCCGGTAGAACCAGTCTCATGAACGCGGTCATGTAATGTCGGTCCGGGCCGCTTCATCCAACAATACCGCCGAATTAAAGTAATACGTTGGTGGTAAGAAGTATGACTATTATCGCCCACAACTATTTGTGTTCTACTCGTGCATATCGACTACGCATAAACCTGGCTCTGATGCCACTGTTGGGGAATGTAGCATGCAATTTCAAAAAAAAAATCCTACAATCACGCAAGATCTATCTAGCAGATGCATAGCAACGAGACGGGGAGAGTGTGTCCACGTACCCTCATAGACCGAAAGCGGAAGCGTTATGTTAACGCGGTTGATGTAGTCGAACGTCTTCACGATCCAACCGATCCAAGTACCGAACTTACGGCACCTCCGTGTTCAGCACACGTTCAGCTCGATGACGTCCCTCGAACTCTTGATCCAGTAGAGGGTCGAGGGAGAGTTCTGTCAGCAAGACGGCATGGTGACGGTGATGGTAATGTAATCTGTGCAGGGCTTCGCCTAAGCACTGCGACGCTATGACCGGAGGAGTAAACTATGGAGGGGGGGCACTGTCGGTGTCAAAGCCGGCGGATCTCAAGTAGGGGTCCCAAGCTGTGTGTCATGGATTGATGGGTAACAGGAGACAGGGATACGATGTTTACCCAGGTTCGGGCCCTCTTAATGGAGGTAATACCCTACTTCCTACTTGATTGATCTTGATGAATATAGAGATTACAAAAGTTGATCTACCTCGAGATCATATGTTGTGGTCTAAAACCTAAGGGTATGATGAATAATGTCATAATGATCTAGCATATCTCTATCGACTAGCCCAGCCTCAGCTTATATAATGTACCAGAGGCCTAGGATAACAAGAGTCCTAGTCGAATACGTCGGTGGAGAGGAGTCCTTGTCTTGATCACCAAGTCTTTTGCAATCTTCCTCGTGTATACAACGGTTGTCCGAACTGGCCCATGAGTAAACGGCCATGGGGGTCCTCGGCCCAATCCAACTGATCGGGAGACGACGTGGTGAGTACCCCCTAGTCCAGGACACCGTTAGTAGCCCCCTGAACCGGTCTTCAAGTTGGGGACGCTCCTCGGTTCTTCCGAACTATTCTTCGTCTTGGGTCGTCGGTCTTGAAAACTAGTTCAACAAATCTTCCCATCTTCTATCTTGAGGATTGCCGAGCTAAATCTGAAGATCTCACACGTCGGGTATCCGAGGAGCCCTTTAAGACTTCGGCCTTTATCAATGCCTTTTTATTTTTATGCCACACCTCGGGTTTGAAGTGTTTGTCGTGCGACAGTGTCCTCTTGCATCCGAGCTCCAACGCCAGACTGCATTCAAGGTATCTTTTGCAGCCGAGCACCAACGTCGGACCGCTTCTGAGCTCCAACGCCGGAATGTATCCAAGCTCCAACGCCGGACTACATCCGAAGAGTCTTGTTACAGCCGAGCTCCAATGACGGACTGCATCCGAGCTCCAGCGTCGGACTGTATCCGAGCTCCGACGCCAGACTATGTCCAAGCTCCAACGCCGGACTGTAGCCAAGTTCCAACGCCGGACTATATCCGAGGTGTCATAGATCACCTTGGTTCAAAAAAGTTGAAGGAGTTTAGCCGAGCTTAATGCCGGAAATGCCCTCTATGGAGCCAGCCACTTGCATCCGAGCTATATCCCGAAATGCTTTCGAGGTGTGTCGGAGTAAATGACCACGGGTAGCCTAACCGACCCCCCATGGCTCTTCAAAAATTATCTGGCCGATCGAGCCTTCAAGCACCCAAAGCACAGGGCTGCCTTCCCCTGGCCGCCTATCTCACAGGCCGACTACTGGAAGGCGGCCCAGCCCTAAAGCCCTCCCGAAGAAAGCCACAAGAAGGCCGACTCCAAGAAGCCGGCCACAAGAAGACCGACTCCACGATGCCGGCCACAAGAGGGCCGGCTCCCGGCAAGCGGCCAAGATTGCACCCTCAAGGACTGCACCCACATAACGGTGACGAGACGGGGCGTGGCTACAGTAAAGCCTGCCACCCCCGAATCCCGGAGCACGCAGGGCCACAGTGCTCCGTACGGGTCGGCCATCCCCCGTCCGGCGCAGCACTATTGCCATGTTGACCATGACGCCACCCACGACAGGCTATCAGTACGGCCCGCGGGCGGCGGTCCCCTTCAGCCAGAGAGCCGCTCAAAGGCGGCCAAGCCCCCCTAGTCGGCCTGGGGTGTAGCCGGCTCCCAATAGCCAGCTACCTCACTCCCTCGAAGTATGTGCATCATTAAGGAGACAAGACGAGGTAAGACTACAGTGAGAGCCCGCCAGACGGCGGCACTGTAGCCATGCTTACCTCGGCAAAGCCCTCGTCATCAGGGGGCGAGGCTACAGCAACCAGCCGCCGGCAAGACCCCCAGGCGGTGGGGCCGGCCTGTCGGCCAAGAGGCCGGCAGCCGGCGGGACCCACCAGTCGGCGGGCCCCAGCGGCCGGCGGAGAAGCCGGCGGATATAGACACTGACGGCTTGGACCTGCATCCAGCCGGATTACCATTGTACCCCTGGGGGGTAGGCCTATATAAACCCCCCACGGCACCCATGCAAAGGGTTGATCTCTTAGAGTTTTAGACACCACATAGAGAGAAGAGGAGAGCTAGCCTTGCCCTTCTTCTTCCTCTAGCCGAACAGCTCAAGGAGCCACTTGTAGCCACTTGTGTTGATCTAGTGATCATGCGGAGACCCCGCAGAGCAGGACTAGGGGTGTTATCTCCACGGAGAGCCCCGAACCTGGGTAAGATTTACCGGCGTGCATGTCTTCGCCTTATCCCGTTTCCAGGCGCCGGCGATGTCTTACTGGCTCCCACAATGATAAGCCACCCGTTGGCATATGTCGCACCTACCACCCGACATTTGGCGCCCACCATGGGGCCAGGTGCACCATCGTCCGGAGACCTGTTCTGGACGGGAACCCATTTCCTTCCCAGCGAGCGTAGCCAGCCCGGCACGCCCGATGGCGCTTGCCCCGACGCGCTGCAAGGCGTCGACGACGCCTGCGCGGCGAGCTGCCTCGCCGATCTTCTTGGCGAGGCTCGCATCTCCGACGAGCCTGCGTCCGACGCGGGCACATACTGCCCCGAGAGCCGCCTTGTCAGCCTCCTCGATCAGCTTCACGTCTCCAGCGAGCCTGCTGTGGATTTGGAGTCGGTCGGCTCCACCGACCCGATGCTTGTCGACTCCGACACGGCATCGCTTAACGCCTTCCCCACCAACATGGTGATCATCAACGACCCTCTTCCTCGAGCCGACAGTGGTGGCAGCACTGTCACTGAGGTGCTGGTCATCAGCCATGGCGCCGCCTCAGGCGAGAACGCCCACGACGCCCTACAAGCGGCGCTACACGACCTGTCCGCCCCCATCCCGGCCGACGCCGACGCCGAGACACTGGAGGCACGCCGCCTCGCCCTCATCGCGGAGGGCCAGAAGATAGCATCCATGAGACGCCTCACTGAGGCTCACCAGCGTGAAGTCGACCGCGCCGCCTTTGGTACGCCGCCTCCTGGCGGGCCGAGCCGAGCCGGCATCGTCAAGAAGCGCGGCGCGGCCATCGCCAGCATGCTGGGAGCAGACCGCCCAGTCTACGCCACGCCACTTGAGAACCTGCATGCCGCTCAGGCGGCCGTAGACGAGCTGAACGAGCTGGAGGCCGACGAGCTCCCCTACATGACTAGACGCATCCAGCAGCTGATCGACGCGGCCGCAGAGCGGCATGAAGCCAGTGCCCACGCTGAAAGTCCTCCCCCACGCCGAGAGCACGGCGCAACATCCCGGACGCCGACTACAGGCAGCGCCCGCGCGAGAAAAGACAAGGAGCCGGCTGCTAGCCGCAGTCGGACTCGGCTCACCATCGAGCACGACGCAGAAGGCCGCCCCCGAGCTGTGGAACGACGAGGCAATCCGCCTCCTCCCCCGCCTCGTGGGGAGAGATGTCCCACCCTGCCGCCAGTTACGCATCCGACTCTCAGCGACCGACTAGGCCACCGCGAAGGAGTTGGCGAGACTGACGCCCGCCACCGGATCGACCGCCTAGCGCGATCCCTGGCGCTAGAAGAAGAAGATGATGTCGGCCCGCCTTGCTTTGCCCCCCACATCCGCGACGAGCCCTTCCCCAAAGGGTTCTCACTCCCAAGAGACACGCCAAAATACAACGGCTCCGTGAAGCCGGAAGACTGGTTGATCGATTACTCCACCGCAGTCCGCATAGCAAACGGCAACAGGCGCGTTGCCGTGAAGTACGTCCCGCTCATGCTTCAAGGCACGACACACACCTGGTTGAATAGCCTCAAGCCCTACAGCGTCAACAGCTGGCTAGACTTCACGGAAGTCTTCATCCGCAATTTCACCAGCACATACAAGCGGCCTCCCAAGCCCCGCCAGCTTTCCTTGTGCGTCCAAGGGCCCAGCGAATCAACTCGCGACTACCTCACGCGTTGGGCCGAGCTCCGCAACTCCTGCGAAGGGGTGCACGAGGTTCAAGCCATAGAGTACTTCACCACCGGGTGCCGAGAGGGCACCCTCCTCAAGCACCGGCTCATCTGCGATGAGCCGACTACCCTCGACGAGTTGCTGATCATAGCAGACAAGTACGCCATGGCCGACTCTCCAATGAAGACTGAGCTTCGAGTGGATGCCTCTGGAAAGGTGCTTGCTCCGGCTCCCAAGACGCCGGCGGGTGACTCCAATCGCCGCCCGTACCCAAACGACAACAAGCGCAAGGCCCCTATGCCGCCTTCCACCAGTCGGCAAGTAGCCATAGTCGAAGACGAACAACCTAAAGGGCGGCCCATGCCCAAGAAGCAGAAGGGCGGCAGGCCGGCTTGGCAGCCGGCTTTCTCCTACGAGCAAACCCTTGATGCCCCCTGCAAGTCCCACAGCGGCGCGAAGCCGTCCAACCACACGACTCGGAAGTGTCATTGGCTCACGCGAATCTCCAAAGGCGAAGGGCTGGTGCCGCCTCCGCCTGCTGGCCAGCCACCTCCAGCCCCTCAGCAGCCGGTTGCTCGACCAGCAGTCGGAGCCATTCAAGACAAGTTCCCGGACGAGCATGCCTCCTACATCGTCTTTACAAGCCAAACTGAAGACAGACACAGTCGGCGCCGACAACTCCAAGAAGTCAACGCGGTCGCCTCTAACAACCCAGAGTTTATGCATTGGTTTGAGAAGCCTATCAGCTGGAGCCGGGCCGATCACCCAGAGGTGATGCCGTCTCCCGGCTCTTATGCATTGGTGTTGGACGCCACCCTCGCGACAGAAAGGCGAGCTGCCCATTTCTCCCGAGTACTGATTGAAAGTGGAAGCGGCATCAAAATACTGTACAGTGACACCATGGAGAAGCTGAACATCAAGACGAAGCAACTCATGCCAAGCCGGACTGTGTTCCATGGCATCGTACCCGGCCTGTCCTGCTCACCAATCGGCAAGATCAAGATAGATGTTCTCTTCGGAGACAAGGATCACTTCCGCCGAGAAGCAGTCTGGTTTGAAGTGGTGGACCTAGAGAGCCCTTACCATGCGCTGCTTGGCCGACCCGCCCTGGCCACGTTCATGGCTGTGCCCCACTACGCCTGCCTCAAGATGAAGATGCCTAGTTCAAAGGGGATCATCACCATAGCCGGAGACTACAAGAAATCCTCTAAGTGTGCTGCAGCCAGCAGCCGGCTGGCCGAGTCCCTCGTGATTGCCGAAGAAAAAAAGATGCTGGACCGAGTCGTGGCCATGGCCGGCAAGCAGCCGGCCCTGTCCCCTGACCCCAAGGAATATGATGCTCAAGGCTCCTTCCAGCCGGCCAAGGAAACAAAGAAGATACCTCTGGACCCAGAGAACCTGGAGAGGTTTGCCGTCATTGGAGCAAACCTGGACAGCAAATAGGAAGGTTGTTCCATAATGAAGCTCGATTTCCTCCGTGAGAATCGGGACATCTTTGCATGGTCCCCAAAGGACATGCCGGGTGTTCCGAAGGATTTCGCCGAGCACAAGCTACACGTCCGAGCAGACGCAAAACCAGTCAAACAACCTCTCCGCCGACTGTCGGAGGAAAAGAGAAGGATTGTAGGAGAAGAGATAGCCCGGCTTCTGGCAGCAGGCTTCATTATGGAGGTGTTTTTTCCAGAATGGCTTGCCAACCCGGTCCTTGTATTGAAGAAAAACAATAAATGGCGCATGTGTATAGATTATACCAGCCTCAACAAAGCCTGCCCCAAAGATCCGTTTGCCTTACCTCGAATCGATCAAGTGATAGACTCCACAGCCAGATGCGAGCTGTTGAGTTTCTTGGATGCTTACTCAGGCTACCATCAGATCAAGTTGGATCCAGCCGACCGCCTGAAGACCGCCTTCTTCACACCATTCGGAGCTTTCTGCTACCTGACTATGACATTCGGCTTGAGAAATGCCGGTGCCACTTTTCAGCGTTGCATGCAGAAATGCCTCCTCAAGCAACTCGGCAGAAATGCCCACGTCTATGTAGACGATATCGGTGAAGACGGAGAAGCGCGGCACCCCGCTGAAAGACCTCAGAGAAACATTCGACAACTTGCGCCGGTTTCAGATCAAGCTCAACCCTGAGAAATGCGTGTTCGGAGTACCAGCCGGCCAGCTTCTAGGCTTCTTGGCCTCCGAACGCGGCATCGAGTGCAACCCAGTGAAGATCAAGGCCATAGAGAGAATGGAGATTCCTACCAAGCAGCGAGACGTCCAAAAGTTTACCGGGTGCCTGGCCTCCCTGAACCGCTTCATCAGCCGGCTAGGAGAGAAGGCTCTCCCCCTGTACCGACTCATGAAAAAGTCCACCCACTTCGAGTGGAACGACCAAGCAGACCAAGCTTTTCACGAGTTGAAGAAGATGCTGACCACGCCACCTGTCTTGGCGGCGCCAACTGAGAAAGAGCCCATGCTCCTTTACATTGCCGCGACTAGCCGAGTGGTCAGCACAATTATTGTGGTCCAACACCCAGAAGAAGGCCGGGCTCAGTTATTCCAGAGGCCGGTGTATTATTTGAGTGAAGTATTGTCTACCTCGAAACAAAACTACCCGCACTACCAGAAGATGTCCTATGGAGTATACTTCGCCGCCAAGAAGCTGAAGCCCTACTTTCAAGAGCACCCCATCACGGTCGTATGTACTGCCCCGCTTGCCGAGATCATAGGCAGCCGGGATGCATCCGGCGGGGTGGCCAAGTGGGCCATTGCGCTGGCTCCTTACACGATCTTCTACCAGCCTCGCACCGCCATCAAGTCCCAAGCATTGGCCGACTTCCTTGTCGACTGGGCCGAGACCCAGTACCTACCGCCGGCTCCCGACTCCACTCATTAGCAGATGCACTTCGATGGATCCAAGATGCGCACCGGCTTGGGAGCCGGCATCGTCCTCACCTCTCCCAAGGGCGACAAACTCAGATACACATTGCAAATTCATTTTGCCGCCTCCAACAACGTGGCCGAGTACGAGGCGCTCATACATGGGCTCCGGCTAGCCAAAGAGCTCGGCATCCGCCGGATCCTGTGCTATGGCGACTCGGATTTGGTAGTCCAACAATCATCTGGCGACTGGGACGCCAAGGACGCAAACATGGCGAGCTCCCGATTCCTCGTTCAGCAAATCAGCGGATACTTTGAAGGATGCGAGTTCCTCCACGTGCCACGGGCCGACAACGAGCATGCAGATGCCCTGGCACGAGTCGGTTCCACCCGACAAGCTATCCCAACCGGCGTCTCTCTCCAACGCCTCCTCAAACCGTCTGTCAAGCCGTCTCCAGAATCAGACTCCATCTTCGTACAGCCTGACCCTGATGCAGTCAGATTTTACTTGGGGAACCCAGAAGGCGGCTTGGGGACTTCGACAGGCGGCTCGGGGACTGCCGTAGTCGCACCCGGCTCGGGGAATTCAGAACCCGGCCCGGGGACTGCAGCAGTCGGCCCGGGGACTGCAACGACACAACAGGCGGTGGCCGACTCCAACTCTTCACCACCCAACCCACCCACCTTGGTCGTAGTAGCCGTATTGGCAATAGAAGAAGTCACAGCTCCATCATGGGCCCAACCCATCCTCAACTTCCCGGTAAACAGAGAGCTGCCGATTGACGAGATCTCGGCAAGATAAGTGTCAGGACCGGATTTTCGGGATATTAATTCTCCAGAAAATGGCCCTTGTGCTCACCAGCCCCAGGATTACTGTTAGCTGATGAGGCACCAACTTGATACAAGAATTCCAAGCAAAGTACAAAAATATGAAGTACAATACCATTGTGGCCTATGAGTACAACACTTGGTTTCTAGTGGTTGATGGCGGAAGCGGTTTGAGGTTCATCTGCGTCTATGGGACTCCATTTCCCACAAGAACAGCTGACCAGGATAACTCCTATCTTCGCGAGGCTGCTATCACCTTAACATGGGTTCCGGGGCTGTCGTCGTAACGCTCCTCTCCACGCAAGAAATCTGGCCAAGACAATAGCCAGGGACAAGCCAGTGAGTACGTTTGAATGTACTCGCAAACATTAGAACACGGGTATAATATAACAAGGTAATCATGCTCCGAATATTCTATGATCATAACGTCGTCACGAAATATACGAAATCCATGATGTACGCATGCGGGTAAAATATGACTATGCAATATAGAAATAGAGTGTAGTGATCGAGTGTCTGAAACTGACTCCTCGAAAAGGGTGCAAATAAATTAACATGCCGCAGTCGGGCGTCTGAGCGACACCACATAAAGGGATTATAAATAAAAGAAATAACAAACATGCCACAGTCGGGCGTCTATGCGACACCACATAAAGGGCTCATAAATAAAAGAATTAACAAGCATGCCACAGTCGGGCGTCTAAGCGACACCACATAAAGGGCTTATAATGGATAATCACAGTGAATATCCAGGAGGTAGAACCGTCCCAGGGATACTCAATAATTCAAATAAAGTAAATGGTTAGTCCACAATAATAATGATCATAATGTCACAGTTCATAATCAAGTTCTGGTTTAACAGTTTTTCCTCCGAAGACCGACACTAAGACCGACACTTGACCCATCCCAGACTGTAGTCCTTAACCATGGACACGGCTATTCGAATAGATGTATAATCTCTGCAGAGGGTGTACTCTTTACCCACGGGTAACGGATTTCTTTAGTCCATCGGGACTAATTCCGTCTACGGTCTTTTAATTGAAAACACGCCTGACCTGCACACACCAGCTTAACTTACCGGTGTCTGGAATCACCCACGACACCTGTCAAGCGAAACTCTAAGTGGGGAGGCTACAACCTCGACGTAGCATGGGATCACAAAATTTATACCGCGCGCAAACTAGGGGAGCTACCCCTTCGGCTACAACCGAAACACCCATGCCCCCGGACCGGATGACTGGCTTTAATCCATGGCCATGGGACCCTCATCACGGCCTCTCTGTACGGTGTGTGCTAGAAAGGGGTTGACAACTTACTGAACCGTACCCTACCTATGGCAGGGACAAGTGGTAGTACGAAGCAAGTGTGGGGGTTACTGGACAAGACTCGATCTAAGGCCGACTCAGGAGGTTCAAGTGTTCCCTGCATGATTAGCATAACAAAAATATTTCCAATAACAGATAAGCTTAACACTCATCAAGCCCCACCATGCCATACCGGACATACTCGTCTCAACGAGGGACTAGGGACAAGCTCGCGTCTACCCAAGACCGCGACTTTCCCGACTTCCTTCCGGCATGCATGAGAAGCTTACGAGGATGATCACTATCACCAGCATATCCATTTATAACAGCAAGGAAAACTCCATTTTCACTCATGCGTATGATCTTACCGTCACATAAAATAGCGTATGCTCCAAGTCAAGGTGATGTTGTAACCGTATCAACAACATCCAAAAATATTAAGCCAGGGTTCAGAATGCTTGCCTTCAAGTGTATGCATGTGGGGGTGCATTTTTTGAAGGTTGCCTTTTCTCCAAAATCCTATTTTGAGAAATATTCAAATAACACACATTTCAAATACAGTACAAAAAGTTGTCCCAAATATTTTTGAAATAAATCTTAAAATAAACTAGATGAAATTTGAGAGAGGTAGGAAAAAGAATCAACTCATTTGGAGTTTTATTTTAAAAGATATAGCCAGTCAAAGATTAGTCAAAGTTCTGTTTTAATAAAATCAGAAAAAGAAAACGCTTCGGGGGAGAATACGCTTTCGAAGCAGAGGAGACGTACTCCGGGACTTTGCGCTTTCACTTAACCAGAGAGGACGGTCGCGCGGGTCACTGACAGTGGGTCCAGGGGGCCCACTGGTCAGGTTTGACTGGTCTTCCCTCCCTCCTCTCTCTCTCTGCCCGAACGGTGGCGGGCCTCCGGTGATCGCCGTCGACGAACGGTGGCTCTTCGAGGGCACCTGAGGGCAGGGATGGACCCGCCAGACCGGGGCGGTCCTCCCGGTGGTCGTTGGGCATGTGGGGACGGAGGAAGTCACCGGCGGCGAGCTCCGCGGCGGACGGTGGTTCGGGAGCAAAGGGGGCTTCGGGCTATGGTGGTCATTGGTCGAGGCTGAGGCGATAGGTAGCTCCGCAAGGCTGTGGGGAGATGTTTGGTGGCGTTGGATGGACGGGGGAGGGCCTGGCTACGACGTGCTGCACTGGATTGCGGCGGCGACCGGACTTGCCGGAGGCGGGGAAGAAAGTTTCTTCCGGTCAATCCGCGGCTAGGGGAGCTCTAGGGGGAAGGTCTGAGGTTGCTTGAGTGCTCGGAGGGGCTCGGGGCCTCCTTTTATAGCGCAAAGAGGCTGGCTCCCGCGACGGCCGTGGATAGGATCGCCGGCGACCGCGGTGCTGTAGCTGCAGGACTACGTGGCGGCGACGAGCGCGTGCCGACGGCTTGAGGATAAGCTCGGGCTGTTCCCAGGGGGCAGCTGGCGCGCGCGGGTGGCTTGGGCGGCGCCGTCCACGGCAGAGCCCGCTGCCGACGCCGGCGTGCCGCCAAGGGAGCCCTGACGGCGGCGCTGTAGGGCGCCAGGGAGGCTTGGAGGTTTCTGGTGAGTGGGCGAGTGCATGGCGCGGCTCTGCAGGCGAGCAAGGGCCAGGGGTGCGACGCGGCGACCCGTGCGCACGCACGTGCAAAACGCGCGCTCTGGCCACGCCCAGAGCACGCACACCAGGTGTTCGACGAAATGCCAGCGCGTGCTAGAGAGCTTGGGTGATGCTGGTAGTTAACAGCCCAGGGTTAGGGATAGCTAGGAGGTTAGTGGACATGTTGGATGGGTCAGGGGCTCAAGTCCACAATGCAAACTAGAAGACATGCCAAAACTGTTCCTGCACACAGGGTGTTCGACAGAATGCCATGGGCATCTAGGCAACTCTTGGGGTGGCCAAACTCTCCAGATCCTAGTCTCTTTAGGAGCTAAAGAAGGTGGTAAGGTTAGTTTGGCAAAAACAGAAATTTGTTAGTGCAAGTTTTTGAGAAAATCAGTTTTGGGCAGAAACTAAAGGCTATCATTGCATGCACTAAAAATACTCCATTGGGTCCAATCTCCTGGACTTAAGGGTTTGGTAGGGAGGACTATAAGTAGGAAAAAGCTCATGGGTACTAGAGCAAAATAAAATAGGGTTGCAGTACAAATCACCAAACTGGACCAGAATGAAATGAGGTTGATTCACTCAAATCTTTCATAGAACAACACTGGGTTTTTGCATGAAGTTGAATTATGAGCATCTACTGACATCTCCAAACACTTGGAAGAATTTTTAGAAGAATATTTAAATAGGTTGTAGTGCAAAAATACCTACTGGACCAGATTTGAAAAATTGATGTAGAGCTCAAAATCTCCAATGACCAAAGATATTTTTGCATAAAAGTGATGTGGAAACCTCACATGACATCCCCAAATTTTGGTGAAAATTTTAAATGCATTTATCAAAAGGTTGCAGTGCAAAAAGGGGCTCCAAATTTATGAAAGATCATTTTAAAAGAATAAAGCTCATGAAAAACAATTATGCAAATAAATCCACTGATAAAGAATTGTTTTTATAAAGAGGGCATACAAGTCCAATAATACTTTTGGAAAGTTTCCACTTGAGGTAAAAACCCACAATATTAAAGAGAAGAGGGGTTCTGAAATCAAAGGGGAAATCCAGAAAAATAAAAATTTAATTTCCTGGCAAAATTTTAATTAATAAAACAAGGTCAAATTTTTGGGGTGTTACAACACTACCCCCCTTAAGAAAAATCTCGTCCTCGAGATTTGCTAAGGGTTGTTTTAAAAATAATACTCCCATTAGTTGAAACCAAGAGTTTGCTCATAGCACGAATTTAGGGTACAAACATAAGCTGCAACACACAAATAAACATAGCTATGACGTTTATAATGAAAACGGCAAAAGGACAGGGTCCTGAGAAAACGTCTCTGGTACTGGGGCGCACAAGCAGACATCCTTTAATAATGGTGATACAGGATCACACAATTACAAGGCGTAGAAATAATAAGGCTCGCTACTACTCGAGTGACTTAGTCTACTCCGTTAATATCTAAGCGGGCTTGCCTAGTGGACGTCGAAGCTTCTCCACGGGTTTCACCGTCGGGATTAGCCGGATGAGGTTGAGGGGTTGCAGGGTCGGGGTAGCGATGATGACCATCGCGGGGGTTGTTGGCCACAACCCCGTTGGAGTGTGTTCCCAAAAGGC